>NC_135811.1:21924326-22194531 GCF_964213995.1 Mustelus asterias | reverse complement strand
GATCATTACCATGAAGTCTGAATTGCAACACAGCATTCTGAAAACCCATTATATGTAGCTCCCAAGGCCAGCAATACCTCACTGCTCGGAGGTAACTGGTGTAGTAATTCCTATTCATTAAACCTGTTGGCTGTCCTTCATAGTTATACTCCTACTGGCAATCCTATTAACTTCAGTAAACAGCAGGTTGGACCTACCTTCCCAATTTCCATTTAAGGAGCAAATCCTGCTGGTTCCATTAAAAATATCAACACAGATGAAGGTGCACAGACTGATTTACTTGTTAGGCTCTCGATAATCCCTGGTATTTCAATCCGGATGTTTGATATCTGCAGATTAACTAATCATTCATCTAAAGGCCATTGTGGGATCTTGCTGATGCAATATTCGCTCTCTTAGTCAAAACACTTCAATAATTCACTGTATCAAAGTACTTTGAGATGTTTTGATACGATGGCACGGTGGCACAGTGGTTAGCACTGCTGTCTCACAGTGCCAGGAACCCAGATTTGCCTCCAGCCTTAGGTGACGGTCTGTGTGGAGTTTGCATGTTCTTCCCGTGCCTGCGTGGGTTTCCTCTGGGTGATCCGGTTTCCTCCCACAGTCCAAAGATGTCCAGGTTACATAGATTGGCCTTGCTAAATTGTCCATTGGTGTCCAAAGATGTGTAGGTTAGGGGGATTAGTTGGGGTAAATGCACGAGGTTATGGGGATGGGCAGGGGATAGGTTTGGGTAACATCTATGACAAACAGCTGGAATTCGCTTAAAGTGAGAGGGAAAATGGAAATTTATAAGAGATGTGTAAGCTATTATTGTTTATGCTTGAGCATACTTTTCTTGAAGATTCTTCATGGGGAAGGGGAGATTTACTTTTTAAATTGGAACTAAGTTGTAACTTTAGAGACCGCGGATAGGTTATTCGCTGGAGCTATTTGCATTCCCACAGAAATGGAGTGGATGCAGAAGAGAGGTTCTGCTACACTTCCGTGATGTTACACTGGTGGAGTGGGAGCACTTCTTTTGAAATTCCCTTTTTTGTTTCCACACATAGCAGAAACATATGAATAAAGGATAGAATGGGAGTTGAAATGGGCAGGTCAGTTTCCAGCTCCATTCCTGACCTGTGGAGATTTTAGCATCGCTGTTCTTTGTTGAAGCGGCCAAGATACCTACCTGAACGAGGCAGGGGCCTCATATCTTTATTGAAGTCCTGTGACAAACATGGAATCCGAAAAGCATCTTAGCTCTCACTAAGCAGCATACATGGCTCCCCTACTCAGTGATACCTATTCTACAGGCAACAGAGGCCCTGTGAGGTATTAACAGTTTCTCTTTGTGGCACCAGGCCCCACAAGAAAAGTGCACAGGCTGGATTTTCATCGAATTGGGAAGCTCCATAATCTTTAAAAATGGAGGACAGGACCCAGAGACAGAAATCCCACTTCCACTCCCATTTTGCCAATAGGGGAAAGGGGGCAGGGCACAATACGCAGAGGCGCATATCAAGAATCTGACGGTCCATTTTAAATTATTGGAGAGTTTAAAATAGATGTAATTTTGCTGCTGCAAGCGCCTTAACCTGCAGTGTGGAAGGAGCAAATTTATGGTGGAGTCTGAAGGTCTGTTTTCCCCAAGGTTAAATTTTCAGCACAGAAGCCTGACTTCTAAGATAGAAGCTGGTGCCAGGCCTCAAGGTGGGCGGGGGAGAAAGGGTTGCAAAAGTGGAAGGGGATATCTGTGTGGCCCCCCCCCCCCCCCCCCCCGGCCCCCATCAGGATTATTCCCAAGTGGGAGACAGGACAAAGTACCAAGCGTTCTGGGTGAAGAATGTGTCACAAAGGATGAAAGTTAAAAACAAATGGTTGTGGCACTTCCCATGTACAGACGATAGAGGAAGGGCAGCACCAACAGCTAGAGCCTGGGTACCTGACCAGGAGTTGGCAGCATCACCAGAGAGGAAAGAGGAGGAAATATTACCCTGAGCAAAAGTTATGCCACCTCCAAAGAAGTCATCTTGACACGAGAAAGAGGCAGTGCAGATGAAGGCTCCAATTGTCAAGAGAAATGGTTAGAAACATCTGTGCGTGGTGAAAGAAGACCTTTAGCCACAATCAACCAGACATTCTCATTGTAACCTCAATTGCACTCAAAGTTACCATGGCTCTCAGTTTCTAAGCAGCCGATTCCTTCCAGGGATCTGCAGCAGACTGCATAATCTCTCAATCAGTCACTGACCATTGCATCATCATTTGCTCAGATGGGGGATATGCATCCTTTCCACAGATGAGGCATTGCAGACACAAAGGACAATGGGCTTCTCCTCCATAGCCATGTTGGTGGTATGTTGATTGTGTTATTAAGGTTAAGGATATACAAGTAGAGGACATTGATTGATTAAGTACTTTGAGGCAAAAGCTCTGAGTTTGGCCAAAAAGGGTGAGTATCAATTGGTAAGTCCACCCAACACATGCTAATGACAGGTGGTAGGGACATGGTCAGCCATGTGATGGAAAGAACATTGCAGATTCTACCATCACAATCTGCAGCTTCAGACTGCAACATGCATGTAAAAGTTGCCACAGCAACCTGGATTCTGAGTGAACTGTAATACATCACCACCAATCCTCACGCCTGAGGATTTTCAGCTCATTGTGGTGATGGGCGGGCGGAGGGGGGTCACTGTGGAGGGGCCTGGGATCTAATAGGAGTCAGGTCCGCCGACCCGAGAAGTGATGTAGACGCAGAGGTGGGCCCAGCATGGGTTGGGCGACTCAGGCATAGGTAAAAGGGGGTATGGTAAGGAGATCCTGCTGTGAGACAATAAGTATATGGAGGTGTCAGTGAGCAGTCAGGTGAATGTAAACTGCAATAGTTGTCCAACTGGTTGCTGACACTAGAACAGATGGCCCTTCATGGGCTTTTTATAGGAAGATATAATCATTGCTGCTGCCTATTTACTTTATGTTATTCAACAAATGTAATACTGCAAAAGCTTGACAAGATACAAGTCATGGAGGTGGCAGCTTCAGCTGCTCACAATATTCTGTTTTGACTCAGGTTAATGCCTCAGGGATGAGTGATGCACACCAAATTGACCATGATCCTTTGCCCTACCTTCCACCTACCGTCTTTGCACTCATTTCCCAGGGTGTGTCCCTGTGTAATAGACCACCACTATTCAGCAGGGGGACATTGTAGACTCCTCCTACTGTCAAGGCACCTGAAGTGCATTTTGAGAATGTCATTAGTCTTCTCTGTTGTACCATGACACACCACATGCTGTTGTCACAATGCTGTTTGGGCTTTGTTAGCAGCCACCTAAAGGAGCGATCAGCCCCCTTCTGAAGGGTCCCCTCATCTGCCAGAAGTCGATCAAAGACCCGTGTCCGTGTTTCAAAAAGCTGAGGTAGCTGCAAATTCCTCAGAATAAAAATAACCCTAATGCAGAATAACTTAACAATCACACCGTTATTTGTTTAGGTGATACTAGATTTAACTTGCCAATTAACTTTTATCCTTGCCAGTAGATAATCTTTGCAAGATAATACATTCAAAGATGGTACCTGATTCTTTAAAATTAATAAACTTAATAAATGCCAATCAGCTTATTCAATTATAAAGGTCCTTAGCTTCCAACTATTTCTTTAATATGCTAGGGTTTTGCTTCAGTATACTAATTTATCCAGAAATATATTCTATATATTCTCTTTCTGTGTGAAAATCTTCCAATATGAACCTTAAATTTTCTTTTGATAGCTTGACTGTCTGCGTCCTTGTCCTACTATCTGTCCCACATTCACCTTTTCTATCTAATTTACTGTCTTCAACAGTTTATTAGGCAGCTTTCAACTACCCTTTTCAAGGCTCAAAACTCCAAGAACCTTCACCTTTTTCCTCATTACTAAGTCCCCTGAAGTTAGGAATCAATCTCGTAGCTATTGTGTGCACCATCTCCAGGGCTTGAATGTTTTATTTGTGAATTATTGAATAGAACTGGAGACAGTGTGCAGAAACTAAGTGACATTTCAGGTGAGAAAACTGGTGCGATCCGCGCCGATATGTCCGGCGCAAATCAGCGAGCAATCGTCCCTCACTTCGTGCACTGAAAGAACACCCATGTGGAACTCGTGGTTATGGAATCCCCAGGCCTGTGATTCACCTGAATTGGCTCACAGCTGCGCACTTTTAACAGGGGGAGCTGCATTTAAATGGTCCCTCGGCACTCGCAGCCAGTCACGCCAGAAAGATGGCAGCACGGAGAGCAGCTCTATACTTCATGGAGTCATGGAGTCAGATGTCAGAAGGTTTCTAGATGCAGTGGAGGAGAGGTGGGCCACCCTGTACCTCCGAGAGGGTAGACAATCCAGAAGCAGGGAAGAAAATGTAGCCCGGGATGTGGTGGCTGTTGAGGCATGGTGCCGACATATGCCAACTGTCCCCTCCCCCCATGGTCCCTGCCAGCACCTCAGTGGAAAGCTCGGAGGAAAGCACTGACTAGGTGTCACAGGCATCTCCCGCACCATCCACCAGCACAGAGACTCACAAAGGAGAGGGACATATTGACTGGTAGTGTCTCAGAGAGATGTGTTGACCCGTTAGAAAAAATCTCAATTACAAGGGAGGAAGTGTTAAGTTTTTTAGGAAACATTAAGGCAGACAAATCCCCAGGGCCGGATGGCATCTATCCTAGACTCCTCAGGGAGGCAAGAGATGAAATTGCTGGGCCTCTAACAGAAATCTTTGTCTCTTCGCTGGACACAGGTGAGGTCCCAGAGGATTGGAGGATAGCAAATGTGGTCCCGTTATTTAAGAAGGGTAGCAAGGATAACCCGGGTAATTATGGGCCAGTGAGCTTGACGTCTGTGGTAGGGAAATTGTTGGAGAAGATTCTTAGAGATGGGATATATGCGCATTTAGAAGTGAATAATCTCTTTAGCGATAGACAGCATGGTTTTGTACAAGGGAGGTCATGCCTCACAAATTTGGTTGAGTTTTTTGAGGAGGTGACAAAAACGATTGACGAGGGAAGGGCCGTGGATGTCGTCTATATGGATTTTAGCAAAGTGTTTGACAAGGTCCCTCACGGCAGGCTGGTGCAAAAGGTTAAATCTCACGGGATAAAAGGTGAGCTAGCTAGATGAGTGGAGAACTGGCTTAGTCATAGAAGACAGAGGGTAACAGTGGAGGGGTCTTTTTCCGGTTGGAGGTCTGTGACTAGTGGTGGTCCGCAGGGCTCTGTACTGGGACCTCTGCTGTTTGTGATATATATAAATGATTTGGAGGAAGATGTAGCTGGTGTGATCAGTAAGTTTGCGGGCGACACAAAGATTGCTGGAGTTGCGGATAGTGATGAACATTGTCAGAGAATACAGCAGGATATAGATAGGCTGGAACATTGGGCGGAGAAATGGCAGATGGAATTTAATCCAGATAAATGCAAAGTGATACATTTCGGTAGATCTAATGTAAAGGGGAGCACCATCAGGAGTATAGACACACAGAGGGACCTGGGTGTACAAGTCCACAGATCCTTAAAGGTGGCAGCACAGTGGAGAGGGTGGTCCAGAAGGCATATGGTATGCTTGCCTTTATTGGACGGGGCGTAGAATATAAAAGTTGGCATATGATGTTGCGACTGTATAGAACGTTGGTTAGGCCACATTTGGAATACTGCGTCCAGTTCTGGTCGCCACACTACCAGAAGGACGTGGAGGCTTTGGAGAGAGTACAGAAAAGGTTTACCAGGATGTTGCCTGGTATGGAGGATCTCAGCTATGAGGAGAGATTGGGTAAACTGGGGATGTTCTCCCTGGAAAGACGGAGGATGAAGGGCGACCTAATAGAGGTGTATAAAATTACGAAGGGCATAGATAGGGTGAACAGTGGGAAGCTTTTTCCCAGGTCGGAGGTGACGAACACAAGGGGTCACAGGTTCAAGGTGAGGGGGGGGCAAGGCTCAACACAGATGTCAGGGGGACGTATTTTACACAGAGGGTGGTGGGGGCCTGAAATGCACTCCCAAGCAAGTGATTGAGGTGGACACGCTGGGATCGTTTAAGACTTATCTAGATAGCCACATGAACAGACTGGGAATAGAGGGATACAAAGGAATGGTCTCTTTGGGCACATGAGCGGTGCAGGCTTGGAGGGCCGAAGGGCCTGTTCCTGTACTGTATTGTTCTTTGTTCTCAATGGGCAGAATTAGGAGACAGGCTCCAGGGTCACTATCTGGTGAGCACCGCACAGCTGCTGATGCACATCAGGTGGAGGCTGGAATATCCAAGGGATTGGGCAGGCGGAGGTCTGCTGGATCCTAGGAAACAGCTGGCCCACAGCCAGATGCCGAGCTGCTGAAAAAAGTTCATAGAAATCATAGAAACCCTACAGTACAGAAAGAGGCCATTCGGCCCATCGTGTCTGCACAGACCACAATCCCACCCAGGCCCTACCCCAATATCCCTACATATTTGCCACTAATCCCTCTAACCTACACATCTCAGGACACTCAGGGCAATTTTTAGCATGGCCAATCAACCTAACTCGCACATCTTTGGACTGTGGGAGGAAACCGGAGCACCCGTAGGAAACCCACGCAGACACGAGGAGAATGTGCAAACCCCACACAGACAGTGACCCAAGCCGGGAATCGAACCCAGGTCCCTGGAGCTGTGAAGCAGCAGTGCTAACCACTGTGCTACCGTGCCGCCCTTCTCCCAAAGCAGCTGGAAATGCAAAGACAGAGCCGTGAACTGCAGGAACGGGTGTCAGTAACATAACAGCAACTGCAAGGCCACTTGGCGGAGTCCCACAACCTTCAAGCACAAGAGATGGTGCTGGCATTGCGTGGCATCCAGGCCAACATTGCAAGGGTGGTGACCGCAGTGAAAAGCCTGGGGAGGACTCTGTAACCATGTGTGGCATGGGTGAAGGCAGACACCATGGGGTAGGGATAAGGCAATTGGCATTAAAGAATATTGCACCTCAAAGCTGCAACTCCTCTGTCTTTGATCCATTTCCCACAGGGGGTTTATCTCCCTATCTGTACTCGGAATCTCCTACTGGTCCCCAAGCAATCCCAAAGGAGAGTGTCATGGAGACCCAGGGTGACAGATATCCTGGAATGACAATCTCGTCACTCACTGAACCCTAGGCCATCTTGAGGATATCAATGCCCCACTCAATGACAGATCGGGTGGCAGCAAGGGTCTCATTGTAGCAGGTCTCCACCTCAGTCTCAGACCTTTGTACTGGTGTCATCAGCCATGATCTCAATAGGCAGCCTTTGGCCCTTATGATTCATCCCGGTAGCCTGGGGTGGTCCTCGAAGACCCCGGGGACATACGAGTGCCCCGGAATGAAGCTGTCATGCTATCATACTCAATGCACCTGGGCAGTCAGTGCATGAACTGTGACTTGTAGCCCGATGCGGAGTCAGATGTTAGTCCCTTGCCCACCCTTAGGATGTCTGTCGTGCCTTCTCTCTGAGTGACATACAGCCAGTGCCTTGTATTGGCATGTTTCAGTTGTGGGAGTCCTTCCCGCCAGATACGGACCCCTGGCACCTTGGCCATTGGAATCAGCATGTGGCAGATTAGGCTGAGCTCTGTGGCGCTCATGTAGACAATCAATGTGGCTGTGAGATGGCCCTCACTGGGAGATGCTTGCAGTATGATTTCTGGTGTACCCACCTGGACGTCTGGTGAAAATTAGCCTCCAGGAATGGCCTGCCGTTCAGACAGAGAAAAGAACCGTCCTAACTTCCGTGTGATTCGACATTATGATGCTCATTGCAGGAAGCACTTCAGAGTTGATGCAGTGTAAAGCGCTGTGTTAATATGTGACAAGCTCCCTTGATTTAACAGCTGCCAGACCTGGTGCTTGTAACTGTTAGTGGGGCCCGGGATGGAATGTCAAAAATAAACCACAAAGCATTTCAAGCAGACAGACGGAGAACAGAGTAACCAGTGCGACATTAGTGGGGTTTGCAATTGGTTTTATAGGTCATCCCTCAGACTTCTCAGCAGCTAGTTAGAATACTTGTCACACGAGCCCGAACTCAGCAGTGGGTCCCGACATGCAGACTCCCACCTCCACTCCACCCCATGGCAGTAGCTAACTTGCCCTTTTGCACCCTGGAGGTTAGTGCAGAGTGATATTCACCTCCTCACTTGTCCTTGCAACCCATGGAGCCTGGACCACATTTCCAGGGACTAGCAGTGATTAGCACCCATGTGACTTTCCACTGGGGGGGGGGGGTCACTAATGAGATTGAAATTAAGTTAATGTCATGCTAATCAGGCTTGCATCGTTTCTAGGCAAGGTCCAGTTTGTGCCAGGAAGATTGTAAATCATTTAGCACCAGGCGCAGAACCCATTTTTGGGCCTGCAATTTTCCTGGATTAAAACGATCAGCGCCAGATGCAATGTGGCCAGAAAATTGCAGCCAGTATTTTTAGTGCACAAAAGAGTTAGAAAGCAGTAAATTCCTGATTATTCGCAAAAAAAAAGTATAATCTCTTCTGGAATTTCAAGCTGGTTTGATTGGACCCATCCTGTTACTCCTGCATGATATGCAAAGTGCTTGTTGCTGATCATGGTCTCCAGGAATGACACAGTCTGCAATTTAGGAAATGTGACAGCCAATTTGTGAACAGCAAGCTCCCACAAACAGCGATGTGATAATGACCAGAACATAATCTGTTTTTAGTGATGTTGATTGAGGCGTACATATTGGTCAGGGCACCAGGAAAATGCCCTGATGGGAACGGAGATCCCACTGAATCAATTAGCTCTGCTCCCAGCATAATATTGTAGCCGGCTTCTGAGTTGGCAGGCCCAAGACCAACTTTTCCATTGATGGATGAGGATTGTCTCGTCATAAAATCCAGCCAATCAGGACAACGTATTTCGGAGGTGAAGGATTCTTTGTGAAAATAAGTACTTAGTAACATTTAACCTAAATCTTTCCTTCATAAGTTAGAAAAATGTCACCAGCGCATATCTAGCTCAAATAATTAACCTAAATGAATAGAATCTAATTGCTTCATTATTTAAAAAAAAAACCTCAAATTTTGTCCCCTCAAAGTCTATGCTTCTCCAAAGAAAAAGCTTTGTTTTCTACTCCTGTCTTTGTAACTAAGAGCCATTAAACTAGGCATAAATCCAGTGGCTGTCTTTTGAATGGTTTTCTGGGCCTAATAGTCACTGCCATCTGAGGGGACTGAAATTAGACGTAGAACACCATATCTACTTTCATAATAGCCAAAAACATTGATCAGAGATCATTTAGAAATCATAGAAATCATAGAAACCCTACAGTGCAGAAGGAGGCCATTCGGCCCATCGAGTCTGCACCGACCACAATCCCACCCAGGCCCTACCTCCACATATTTACCTGCTAATCCCTCTAACCTACACATCTCAGGGGCAATTTTAACCTGGCCAATCAACCTAACCCGCACATCTTTGGACTGTGGGAGGAAACCAGAGCACCCGGAGGAAACCCACGCAGACACGAGAAGAATGTGCAAACTCCACACAGACAGTGACCCGAGCCGGGAATCGAACCCGGGACCCTGGAGCTGTGAAGCAGCAGTGCTAACCACTGTGCTACCGTGCTGAAATTGTAGGCATGAATTTACAATTCATGCCTACAATTTCAAGGTTCTTCTCCCATTCTGCAGTGAGCAAACCTACACAGTGTACAATATTGTTCGGGATCAGAAACTCCAAGGTATATTACACAGTTTGCCTCGACCCCAACTTGTTTTGATTTTGGCATTAAGGTGAGCATAAGGTGTTTTGTTCCACATATGATTCAATTGATCCACTAGGATCAATCTTTATTTAAGAACAAAGTTAGAATATAACAAAAGGAATTAGCATAACTTTTACCAATTAAAATACTTAAACATGATCAAGTATAATTCTTAACAGCTATTGATCTCTATAGTTCCAATGTAAGCAATATCCCCATAGATATAAATCTTACTTCAGAACCAATTAGCACCAAGAACAGATATGCTCACATGGATGTTAGATTTCCAGTCTCTTAACCCTTCTGGACAGATACAGAAGGAAATCTGCTTTCTGACTGCTGTACAGCAGTTTCCAGAGAAGGAAACATCCTCAAACAGCAGAACTTCAGATAAATAAACCTAGTTTCTGGAAGATCTCAGTGTCCAGACTTCAGAGACTCAACAGCTATTTCTTCTTTCTACAGCTCCCAAAAAAGCTGGGTTTCTCTCACCCAGTCACCTGATATTACTGTCAATCAACCTAATCAAGCCACACTCTGCAAAACCCAGGGGAAAACACAGAACAGAACAGTATTAATCCAGATGAAAACAAACATTCTAGAAATTAAGAATAATTATGCTGCTCCAGTAACAACAGGGCTCCTGGATGCAGACAATAAGGCACCGACAATAAAACAAACTGCTAAAACAGATACTGCATAAGAAACATGACCCAAATGCATTTCTTAAAGAAGTAGTATTATCACAACATACTTGGAATTGCCATTGCCCAAATGCATCGTGCTGCACACCTATATTGAAAAAAATCTGCCAAATACTGGCCTATTCCCCATTGCACCCAAATCTAATGACAACCTATTTTTCTTCAGCTAAGGCCCTAACTGCCATATGCATCTTCATACTCCCAAAATGTGCCCCAGCTGCCTTAATCCAATCAATAATAAAGTTAATGAAACGCAACACCCTAACAGCAAACACAATGGGATGCTTAGTATAAAAGCAAAATACTGTGGATGCTGGAATCTGAAACAAAAACAAGGACTCTGTTAGTACCCAGTCCTCAGGCAGAGCCACTACAATTAATAACTCTCTTGTAACAACTTTTAATAGTTGTGGTCTGTACAGTGGTAACAATTGCTACAATCGGTCTTGTGATTTAATTCATTGTTTCAACTGGCAACAACAAAAAAGGCACTGTGGGATACCTTATGACTGAAATGAAGTGTCATTCTGATTGTCTACACTTATACACGCTTTAAATTATTGTATCTAAATATTTCTTCCTAACAATGAATTAAATTCACTGCCTATTGCCATAGATTACTTCTTTGATTTTTCATCACCTTAATATGCAGAAGAATGTTACTGTCTGTGGAGGTTATACGATTGACCAAACATGCTTAATTAAAAGTATAGAAGTAAGTATTTTTCAAATCACTCGAGTCAAAATGGAATGAACATTCTTTTAATGATCTATTTGGTGTAATGAATAATAAAGCTTGTTTTCCTTTATTCCCTCCATTTCTTGCACGCGTATGAAATATGTTTGCCTATTTTTCTGAGAAACATTTTCAGGCAATTTACTATCATATCATTTATCAATTTCCAATGTAAAAAATTCACAATAAGTATGGTATCGTCATTAATTGGAATATTTTGATATCATACATCATGTTAATGTGATCGTTGCTTTGCACAAGGGATTGCGTTTATAGACTAGCACTGTCATGGAAAACTATGTAGTTTGGTGATTGCATTTATAATTCTCATCAATTGTCAGAAAGATCATACTGGTTTGAACAGAATGTTAAGTACAGAAATGGCATGCAACATTAACATTCAAATATATTGCAACTTTTTGAAATTCAGAGTAGGTAATTTAACACAGGACAAATCACTGACGTCCTTAAATATGTGACATACAACTAAAAATATCAAAAATAATAAGAACATAATAAATAGGAGTAGAAAATAGGGCGCCTTGAGCTTGCTCCGCCATTCAATCACCTAAACTCGACTTGCCTGCCGCTCTCCTGAGGGACCAAGACTCTGACTATCTTGGTCTTAAATATATGCCATGATGCAGCATCCAAATTCCAAACATTCACCATCCTTTGAGTCAATAAATTTATCATCTCAGACCATCCTTTGAGTCAATAAATTTAACATCTCAGTCCAAAGTTCTTATCCCTTTATCTCAAGACTGTGCCATCATGTTCTAGATTCCCTGGCCAGAGTAAACAACCTCTCAGTGTCTATTCTGTTAAGTGCCTTCAGATTCTAACATGTTTCAATGAGGTTACCCTTCATTCTTCTAAAGTCCAGAGAATATACACTCAATTTATTCAGTCTCTCATCACAGGAGCCAAACCAGTGAACCTGTAACCTACAAGGTTACATATCATGGAACAATCTGCTACATTCCTTGAAAGGTATGCTTCCCTTGGCATCTGAATCAGGGGAGATGGAGCTATTTAGTAAGGTCCAGAATCTTTTCTCGGCAACAAGTTTAACTAATGGCCAGGATTTTGCGGTCGATCATGAATGTTTAGTGATCACCGCTGACCTCAAAGAAAGCTACACACAGAGATCTAGAGAGCTCTAAGCCATTGATTTTCCCTTTTGAAACACCATTTTGGTACCATTCAGTTATATGGATCTCTGCAGTCTATGAACAATTAAGTCATCAAGCAGCCAATCAGATTGAAACCAAAGTAAAACAAATATTGTTATGCGATTAAGGTAGAAGTTCTAATAGAAAGCTTTAAAAAAAGTTATTCAGAAATCAGTTTTATCGTGGGTTGGAGAAAATCTAGAGCTGGTACAAAAAGTAAAGTCTCATGGGATTCGGGTGGGCTGGCTAGATGGATACAGAACTGGCTTAGTCGCAGAAGACAGGATAGCAGTGGAAGGGTGCTTTTTAGAATGGAGATCAGTAATTAGTGGAGTTCCTCAGGGATCAGTGCTGTGACCTTTGTTATTGTAATATATATATAAATGATCAGGAGGAAAATGTAAGTGGTCCGATTAGTAAGTTGCGGATGCACAAAAATTGGCGGAGTTGCAAATAGTGACAAGGATTGTCAAAGGATATAGATAGATTGCAGACTTGAACAGAGAAATGGCAGATGGCGTTTAATCCAGACAAATGCTAGGTGATGCATTTTGGAAGATCAAATTCAGGTGCTAATTATAGAGTTAATCACAGAACCCTTAGGAGCATTGACATACAGAGGGATCTGGCTTACAAGTCCACGGATCCCTGAAAGTGGCAACACAGGTGAATAAGGTGGTCAAGAAGGTATATAGCATGTTTGCCTTCACTGGCTGGGCATCGAGTATAAAAGTTGGCAAGTTATATTACAACTGTATAAATTTTAGTTTGGCCTCATTTGGAATATTGTGTACAATTCTAGTCACCACACTACCAAAATTACATGGATGCTTTGCAGAGGGTGCAAAGAAGGTTCACCAGGATGTTGCCTGGTCTGGAGGGTTTAAGGTATGAGGAGAGGTCGGATAAACTTGGATTATTTTCACTGGAAAGATGGAGGCTGAGGGGGTGACCTGATAAAAGTCTACAAAATTCTGAGAGGTATTGATTGGGTGGATAATCAGAAGCTTTTCCTTAGGGTGGAAGGGTGGACTACAAGAGGACACAGGTTTAAGGTGGGAGATGGTACATTTAGGGGAGACATGTGGAGAATGTTTTTCACACAGATGGTGGTGGGTGCCTGGAATGCACTGCCAGTGGAGGTGGCGGAAGCAGGCACGTTAGCAACGTTCAAGGTGTATCTTGATAGACACATGAACGGAAAACAGACAGAGAGATGGAAACTGCGTATTGGCGTAGGCTTGGAGGGCCAAAGGCCTCTTCCTGTGCTGTATTGTTCTTTGTTTTCTAAAATGAGCTTTCTCAGGCCCAGAAAGATTGTTCAATAATAATAATGACTTTGTACAACGCAGAAAACTCGTTATACCTCATTCAACAAGACATAACGTTTGCAGTATTTTTCACGGTAAGCATATATAGTGTATAAAGAGTTGAATTTCATGTCAAATCACTAATTTCTGTGATGACTGACTGCATCTGCGAAGATTGCAACAGCACACCCAATTCAGAAGCAGCAGATCTCTGATGGCAACTTCCAGATCCCAAACTTAACTGGGCATGTGCATATTCCATAAGTTGCTGTCAGTTTCACAGAGAAATGATGGTGAATGCTACTTCGCTGTCATTACAACTCCAAAATAAGGGCCAATCTTTTAGAACCTCTGGCCAAGCATTGTAACAGCGCAGCATAAATCAGCTTTTGAATAAATCTTTTTGATGTAAAAACATTAAAGGTATATCAATCAACCTCATATTTACATCAAAAATTATACATTTCGCTCCGTGCAAAGCTTATGCATACACAAGTTATAGAAACATCCAGATTTCTCAGTTTCTAAATTATATCCTATGTCCTTTGATGATTAAATAACTTCTAACTGGCTGGTGAATGCCAAACAGGAATTTTAATTTATCACAACCCTTCACTATGACAAGCTTTCAATGCATCAGTTAATTAACTGACACATTTTTGTTTCGATACGTCCAGGAAAAAATTGCTAATTGACTGTATGCTGTGCTGCATGGCAAAAAATAATCTGATACCATCAAAGATACATCAGTCAGAAGACTTCAAGGATTCTAAGAGTCTTATATCAAACAATGAATGTTTATTTTTTTTTTCAATGCACGATACAGAAACACACTCCAAGGGCCCTATTTTACCATTTTAATTCTAAGTGCTGGACGGACTTGAAACTGGGAGTGTTTCAGATCCGACTTTTAGACCCGTTCTCAGGTGCCCCCATACGCACTCTGCCTGAAAAAATAGCAGCAATTCTGCATCGTGCTGCAAAAGCCTGTGGGTGGGGCTTATCGCGCCCGAAACATTGCAGCTCCAATTGGAGCCTTCAACTGCGCATGCGCAGTAAAAAAAATAGAAAAACGCTCCCTTGCCACATCGCTCCTGGGCCGGATAATGCCTCCCCCCCTGGCCCCCACAGATATTGCCCCACACCCACAACATAACTGACCCCCTTATCTCCCCACCCCTCCACTACCCAGACCGATTGCGGCTCCCTGTCTCCCTTCCCCCCACTGATCACATGCAGAGTGGCAGCGGACCCCCCTTCTCCCCGACTGATCACACACAAAGTGGCAGTAGAATCCCCCTCCATCTCCCCTGCCCAAGACCCCTGCCCCCTGACCAGAAAGCTATCTGACCTGCCTCTCTTCTCCTCCCACCAGAGAGACATCTGATCCTCCTCCCTACCCCCCACCAGAGAGCCATCCGATCAACCTCCCTCCCCCCCCACCAGGGAGCCACTTGACCTGCCCCCCTCCCTTCCCCACCAGGGAGCCATCTGACCCACCTCCCTCCCCCCTCCACTAGAGAGGCATCTGACCCACCTCTCTCCCCCCGCCCACCACTGATCTGAGTCAGAGAGCCGCCGGAAGCTCTGAACTTACCTCCTCAGAAGCTGGAGCGCCCGAATTGGACCTTTGCGGACCATGACTGTTTCGCGCCAAATCTGGAAGGGCGAACGTGGTGGTAAAGGGAGAAGTGCCGGTAAGTTTGGGTGTGCAGCCCATTAAGTTAACTTAAATTCATGCAAATACATTTAAATTGATGTCACGCCTGTTTCGGGCATGGTCCCGACGGCGGCCATTTTCGGCCCTTGGTAAAGGGGGAAACAGGCACGGAGGTGGGCGCAGGTCGCACTACTCGCCTCAAGCTCGACTTTACCAAGTTTTCGCGCACGAAAATGGACACAACTTGATGGTAAAATCGGGCCCTAAGTCTCAATTTTAATCGAACCTGCCCAGAACAGAATAGCATTTTAGATGCCACCCAATGCTATTGTACTTTGAAATCAAAACGGCCCCAATCCCACTGGTCTAAATTGGTTAAAATTGAGGTTCTATTCTTGACCATAGTGCAAATTGAAGGGGTGAAGAATTTTGTGTATGATAATCCAGGGCATTCAGTGGTGAATTAAGAATCAGAATCATACAGAGCAAAAGAGGCCCTTTGGCCCATCGAGTCTGCATCGACATGCGAAAAACACTGAACTCCCACCTAATCCCATCTACCAGCACTTGGCCCATAACCTTGAATGTTATGACGTGCCAGATGCTCATCCGGGTACATTTTACAGGATGTGAGGCAATCCACTTCTACCACCCTCCCAAGTAGCACGCTCCAGACTGTCACCACCCTCTGGGTAAAAAGAAATTCCCTCACACCCCCTCAAACCTCCTGCCCATCAGTTTGAACTTATGTCCCTACATGGGACATGGAATGTGTTCCCATGAAATGGCATAGAATACTTACAAAATAAAAACACTGGGAGTTGTACTTAGATGTGTTGTCACTCTGACTCTGAATACATGGAAAAGCATACAGAAAGCATTTACTTATTCCATTTATATTTTACTTGAGCTATTTATTAACTTGTTTTGTATTCCATGCAATTTCTGAGCACCTTCATTTTTAGAAAAAAGGATAATAATAATATTGGGCAAATTTGCAAATATTCAATGAAAAGAAAACCTCACGAGTATGGATCGTGTTTGCTCTCATCTTGAGATCTTTATCTCTCTCTATGCCAGGGGGACAACATGCACAACAGAATCCTCTAACAACTGTCAATCAGCTGCAAAAAGATTTATTTCACTTTGGATCAAATTTGAGAAGATGTCATTAAAATCAGATGCCTCCACTGAAACCAATTAGTCTAGATATTTCATGTTGAAATACTAATTAAGCATTTGGGATATATTCAGGTGGGGAGGGAAGCCCAGGGCAAAAAAATCTCTAGGTTTCCTTGCGAAGAACAAAGGAGCAATCCTGTCCTCTCAGCTCACAAGGGAAGAGAGAAATATATAATTTATCTTGCTGGGTCACTACCTGTCAACTCTGGCCTGATAGGAATTCAAATGACCATACTTCTCAGATACTGAAACAGTTCGTACAAGAGCTGGACAACTTTCAGGCTTGGGCTACTAAGTGGGAAATAACTTATGAACTACACTACTGCCAGGCAATGACCATCTACAGCAAGTCCTTATGTCCTTTAGGGAAGGAAATCTGCCGTCCTTACCCGGTCTGGCCAACATGTGACTCCTGACCCACAGCAATGTGATTCACTCTCAACTGTCCTTCAAGGGCAACTAGGGATGGGCAATAAATGCTGGCCAACCAGCAGCGATGCCCATGTCCCACAAATTAATTTTAAAAAAGTAAAAATCTGACAATTTCCCCTCAACTACCATCAACATCCAGGAGGGTTACCATTGACCAAGAACTTAACTGGACCAGCCATGTAAATATTGTGCTACAAAAGCAGGTCAGATGCTGATGTTAAACTCCAATGGCTAGTTGGTAATAAACATACCACAAGGCACCTTACTCTCAATGACACAAGATTCCATTTCCCATCATCACCTGTTTCCCCTTTATGCTTTTAAAATACATTCGCTCCATTCTTAAAGTTACTTAGCCAATGCAGAGTGGACCAGGCAATCCCAAATCCATCTCCTCGCTTGCTCTGAAAACTAAATTCAAATTGAATCCAGTTCATGGTCCTCAAGAGAGAGAGACAAACAAGATCCAAGCTGACAAGAAAAGGCATTGACCCCATTTAGGCTTGATCTTAAGAGCACAGCAATTAAATAAAAGTCAAATTAGCAAATTAACAACCAAATTAAGAGGCTTGCTCCTTAAATGGACCTAAGACTGAAAATGAACCCAGGTTTCTAGCGCTCTGTATCACCATTGCTAAGCACTGTCCCACCGTGCCGCCCTACAAATCTGAAAGACGCGCTCCCTAAAGGGGATGTTTCCCCTTGACATTCTTTTGAATAAACAAAATAAATTAGGTCAAATTAACCAATTAACAAACTGAACAATCAAATGTAGCTTCCCCTTTATATATCGTACCCAGTGACGTGCTTAATCAATTAACCTCCAATTAGTAACTTAAACACCCCTTGTGGATAATTCGTGGACGGCTTGGTGGCACAGTGGTTAGCTCTGCTGCCTCACAGTGCCAGGGACCCAGGTTTGATTCTCGGTTTGGGTCACTGTCTGTGCGGAGTCTGCACATACTTCCCGTGTCTGTGTGGGTTTCCTCTCGCCTCCGGTTTCCTCCCACAGTCTGAAGGACCTGCTGGTTAGGTGCATTGGCCATGCTAAATTCTGTCTCAGTGTACCCAGAGTGTGGCAAATAGGGGATTTTCACAGTAACTTCATTGCAGTGTTAATGTAAGCTTACTTGTGACATTAATAAATACACTAAACTAAAACTAAACTCATTTCATTGGAACAATGTGAAGGATGAGTGTCTACAGTGCACCCTGAAGGGTTGGGTGAACAGCCAGAAGTCATGGTCCACGTCAGTACCAATGACAAGATAAAAAGGAGGATGTAGCCCTGCAGTCTGACTTTAGGAAGCTAGGTAGAAAATTAGCAAGCAGGATTTGAAAAGTAATAATCTCTGGATTACACCCAGTGCCACGCGCAACTAAGTATTCAAGTAGCAGGATAAGACAGATGAATGCGTGGCTGAATAGATTGTGCAGGAGTGAGGGCTTCAGATTTTTGGGACTGGTTCTGGGGGAGATGGGACCTGTACTAGTTGGAGAATTACAGAAAAGTGCAAAAATTCTAGACTACTTATAATGGGTGACTTTAGTTATCCAAATACAGACTGGGACAGTAGTAGTGGTAGTAGTAGAGAGATTGAGTAGATTGGGCCTGTACTCGTTGGAGTTTAGAAGGCTATGGGGAGATCTTATAGAGACATATAAGATAATGAAGGGGCTAGACAGGGTAGAGGCAGAGAGATTCTTTCCACTTAGAAAGGAAACAAGAACTAGAGGACACAGCCTCAAAATAAGGGGGAGTCAGTTTAGAACAGAGTTGAGGAGGAACTTCTTCTCTCAGAGTGTAGTGAATCTCTGGAATTTTCTGCCCATTGAAGCAGTGGAGGCTACCTCATTAAATATGTTTAAGTCACAGGTAGATAGATTTCTGATCAATAAGGGAATTAAGGGTTATGGGGAGCGGGCGGGTAAGTGGAACTAAACCACTATCAGATCAGCCATGATCTTATTGAATGGCGGGGCAGGCTCGAGGGGCTAGATGGCCTACTCCTGCTCCTATTTCTTATTTTCTTATTAGTGTAAAGAGCAGAGAAAGGCAAGCGGTCCTAAAAGTGTTCAGGAAAATTTTCTTCAGCAATATGTTTCCAGTCCAATGAAGAATGAGGCAGTGCTAAACCTGGTTCTTGGGAGTGAGGTGACCTAAGTAGGTCAAATGTCAATAGGAGAACATTTAGGGGACACTGATCATTGTATTATATGTTTTAGGCTTATTATGGAAAAGGACAAAGGATAGTCCAGAGTAAGAAAAATTAACTGGGGGAAAGCCAACTTCATTCGGGTAAGAATGGATCTGGGTCGAACAAATTGAACAAATTGAAGTCAAAGGTTGACAGGAAAAACAGTAGCTTATCAATGTGTTATCTTCAAAGAAGAAGTGATTTAGGCACAACCAAGGTATATTCCCTCAAAAGGGAAGGTAGAAAAACAAATCCAGGGCTCTCTGGATGACAAAGGATTTAGAAATTAAGATAAAGAAGAAAACGTGTGCTTATGACAGGTGTCAGGTAGAAACTACAATTGAACACCAAGCTGAATACAGAAGACTCAATGAAGAAGCAAATCAGAGAAGCCAAGAGAGAATATGAAAAGAGACTGGTAGTTAACATAAAAGGGAATCCCAAAGTCTTCAAAGATATATAAATGTTAAAAGGATTGTAAAAGGAGTAGGGCCTATTAGGAATCAAAGAGGGGATTTACATGTGGAGGCGGAGGTCATAGCTGAAATATTAAATAAATACTTTACATCTGTCTTTACTCAGAAAGAAGATGATGCCCAGGCCTTGGTAAATGATGAGGTAATTCAGACACAATTAGCTGAGTAATAGGAAATAGAGATTAATGAATAGTGGACATTTCATAGCGCGCAAGAAACAATACTTTTCACTGTATGCTAATACATGTGACAATAATAATAAATCAAATCAAATCAAAATTTCTCCTGCAGGAGGAAGATTTGGAGTGGGGGTCAGTGTTGGGGCCCTTGCTTTCCTTTATATTGATGACCTAGACCTTGGTGTACAGGGCACAATTTCAAAGTTTGTGGATGATACAAAACTTGGAAGCATTGTGAATTGTGAGGATAGTGTAAGAGTTTCAAACAAGCTGATGGACTGGGCAGACCAATGCAAATAAGTGTGAGATGATTCATTTTGGGAGGAAGAAATAGAAAGATAATATAAAAGAGGGGTTACAACTCTAAAAGGAGTGAAGGAGCAGAGGGACCTGGCTGAATATGTGCATAAATCATTGAAGGTGGCAGGACAAGTTGAGAAAGCAGTTAATAAAGCATACAGTATCCTGGACTTTATTAATAGTACAAGAACAAGAAATGTTGAATTTGCGTAAGTCACTAGTTCAACCTCGACTGGAATATTATGTATAGCCCTGGGAGCCAAACTTTAGGAAGGACGTGAAGGCATTAGAAAGGGTGCAGAAAATATTCACTCAAATGATCCCAGGGATGAGGAACTTTAGTTATGAAGATAGATTGGAGATATTAGGACTGTTTTCTTTAGAGAAAAGAAGGTTGAGAGCAGATTTGATAGAGGTATACGAAATCATGATGGGACTGGACAAAGTATACAGGGAGAAACTGTTTCCATTTGTGAAAGGATCAGGAACAAGAGGGCACAGGTTTAAAGTATTTAGCAAAAGAAGCAAAAGTAATATGAGGAGAAACCTGTTTACACAGGATGTGGAGATGCCGGCATTGGACTGAGAGACACAGTAAGAAGTCTCACAACACCAGGTTAAAGTCCAACAGGTTTATTTGGTATCACGAGCTTTCGGAGCGCTGCTTCTTCATCAGGCGTGTGGACATTTAACCTGGTGCTGTGATTTTTACACAGCGAATGATTATGATTTTAAAAGTACTGCCTGAGAGTGTGGTGGATACAGGTTCAATTGAAGCATTCAAAAGGGAATTAGACTGTTAACTGAAAAGGAAGAATGTGCAGGGTTACAGAAAGAACACGGGGGAATGATCGTAGGTGAGTTGCTTATTTGGAAAGCTGGTGCAGACATGATGGGCCAAATGCCCTGCTTCTGCACCATAACAATCTCTGTGAATTTGTTTCATGATTCTGAGACAATTACTTTCAGTGAAATGCATTGCAGGGCTGCTCCCAGGTTTTCAGGTGCCTTTCTGGAGGTCCTGGTGGAAGGGACAGATGGAAGGCATTGTTCTTCAGCAGCTGCAGGAGAATCAGCAGGGCCACAATCCAGCAGGACAGAGGTGAATAAGTGTGAGTTGTATCACACGCAGGACCTGAGTTCAATGTGGGCAGAGGTTCAATTACTTCATAATAACAGCATTTCATCTCTCCATCTTTCTAAACACCTGCCAACGTTTGCTGCTTCTCCCACTGCTCTCAAAAATTCCCTCCTCTCCATCACATCCTTTAATCACAATGGCACACTGTACACCTTTTTGTATTCATATCACAGTCACTTCTTCCTTTATTATCTCAAACCACATACTGACATCATTCTCTTTTCACTTTGTAGTACTTGAACAAGCAGCACTCATTCCTCACTTTCAGTCCACACATTTGACTTTACATTCATACCTCTATCTTTATTCCATCTTGCTTCTTCTTAAGCTGTCAGCATGTGTGTTATATGCACCAGCCCTGCACATCTTCACTTAACACTTCAACATCACTTTATAGCCTTCCAGCCTCAACATTGAGCTAAACAATTGCAGATCTTAATCACTGCTCCCGATTTCTCAGACGGCAGTTGCTGATAATGGATCTGAAGCAACCATTTACACCTCCTCAGGATCCATCTTATGTTTAAAATAAAAACAGAAAATGCTGAAAATACTCAGCAGGTCTGGCAATATCTGTGGAGAGAGAAATAGAGTTAACATTCTGAGTCCATGATACCCTGGTCTACTCTTCTATCACCCCCAACAATTCATTCCCTATTAGAACTGCTTTCATTATTTTTCTGCACCCTCTCCAATATCTTCACAACCTTCCTAAAGTGTGGTGCCCAGAGTTAGACAGAATAATCCAGTTAAGGCCACATCAGTGTTTTATAAAGCTTCACCATAACTTCCTTGCTTTGTACACTATGGGCGCGATCTTACCTGCCATTCACACCACGCTCCTGTTGCAGCGAAGTTGGAGAGTTTGGCGGCCAGCCAAATCTCTGTTCACTGCGGCAGGGTAAGAAAAGCCCACCAGAGTGAATGGTGGTAAGATTCCGGCCTGTACCTCTATTGTTAAAGTACAGCATGCCAAATGCCTTAAGCCAATGAATTCCCTATTCTTTAGAGGTGCAGTTACTATTGTAACGTAGGAAACATTGCAACCAATATACTCACAGCAAGCTCCCAAAAACAGCAATGTGAAAATGACTGGATAATCTGTTTGTGTGATATTAATTGTGGAATGAATTATGGCCAAGACATCAAGGATAACTCCCTTCTACAAATTAGTGCCATGGGGTTTTTTGCATCCAGCAGAGAAGGCAGACAGGGGGCGGGATTTTACGGCTTCGCTTGAGCGGGATTGGAAATTCCCGTCCGAGGTTAATCGACATTTCCGTTGTCTGCTCCTCGCACGCTCCGATTCAGTGGTGGGCCGGGGGGAGGAGGGGGGGTAGAATTCCGAACGACAGCACTTACAACAATGCAGCACTCCCTCAGTAGTAATTGCTGTGCTCAAGTTTCTGTCGCAGGATTTGACCTCATATCAAAACCTTGTGTCTCAGAGCTGAGGGTGCTACAAATTAGACCAGAGCTCAGAGAGTGGGTTGACCTTCTGTGATGCTGTAGCTGGTTGAGCCTTCACAACAAGAGTCAAGCTCACCAGCCTTTGCAGTTTTGTTGGAGGTCTAATCTCCAGCTGGGACAGATTGGTGGACTGAATAGATTGCGGCTTTCAAGGACTTACTCACCTTCTACACTCTGCCTCCTGTAAATCAGTGAATCTGATTAGCCCACCCCCAGGAGATTGACAATGATGCAACAGCAGCAGTGCTTGAGTGTACCTCTATTTCAGGATATCACAGGTCTGCTCTTTCACCACCCTCTCAATCAATATGCATGTTGGTACTGCTGGAGGATGTCAGACAGAAGAGTTAAAATGCAGAATGCTGACTCCAGTAAAATAAAGAAACATCACAGAAACCTAGGCAGAAGATTTAATTCTCTGTCTGCATCATCATTCTGGAAAGGCATTCTCTGAACGTTCAAAATACTCATATGTGGTACTGCTTTTTACTAACCTCATTAAAACTTAATTAAGGAATGGTCTAGAGACCACAAAAAAGGATATGAAGAACTTGCTTACTTTAGCAAGTTGGAGAGTTCATAACTGAATGATTGAAGGTTGAATCAGCTGCATCTCTGTCAAATGGACTATTATGGCCTGTACTGTAGTTAGGAAATCTGTTTATTTATTACATTTTCTCACTCATTGGCTGAAATCTTCTGAACTCATTCGCGGCTGGGATTTTCCGGTGCCACTGAAAGTAAATGGAGTTTTGGCTGGAACGCCAAATTTTCTGTTCTCGCTTGCAACAGATCCCGCCACGGATGAGATCGGAGAATCTCGTCCATTGTCAGGATGTGGACAGTGATGACAAAATTGATATTTATTACCCATCCCCATTGCCCTTGAGATTTGGTGCTGGCTTCTTGAACTGCTGCACTCTATGTGGTGAAGATGCAGTCAGGACTGTTGTTATGTTGAAAGTTTCAGGTTTTTGATGCAGTGTTGAAGAACGGGCAGCGATATAGATATAAGTGATGATGGTGTGTGACTTGTTGGATAACTTGGAATGATGGTATTCACATGGACCTGCAACACTTGTCCTTCTAGGTTGTAGGAGTCATGGTCTATGGAGGTGCTGTCAAAGAAGATCTGGTGAGTTACTCATGTGCATCCTACAAACAGAACACATCGCATCCCTGGTGTGTTGATGCTGCAAAGATATCTAAGACAGTGAATGGGCTGCTATCAATGACATTGCTTCGGATAGTGTGAAATTATTGCCTGTAGCACATATCCAAGGAGTGGAGTATAGTCCACACTCTTGACTTTTGACTAGGAAAGAGGATTTGTGGAATCAGGAGGTGAACTATTTGCTGCAGAATAACGAGCTTCTGACCTGCTCTAATAACCGTGGCATTTGTGTTATTGATCTCGTCCAGATTTTGGTTAATGGTGACCCCATGATAGGGGAACTCAGTGATGGTAATGCCTTGACTATTAAGGAGATGAGGGACCATAGCATTTTGTACATGTTGGGAGCAATTTTCTGACCCTGCACACTCAGACGCAGATCGCACTGAGATCATGCAGTGTCGGGGAATTCAGGGGCCTTGCGTGTTTCGCTTTGGGATTCTCCCAGCCACTGCATCCAGACATCATCTAGTTCCCGCCCTCACTAAAAATGCTTAATCAATTTGAAGCTGGATTTCTCCCTTTGCTTGGCATTCTCCAAACTTTGGGTGCGGCAGAAACCTGCTGATTTCCATAAACAAAGACCAGGTGTGATGGCTATGCCGGGGGTGGGGGGCTCAAAGGCCATTGAAGCCCCTGGGTGGTTGGGGACATGGCGGGGCAGTGCCCTGGCATTGCCCCCTGGCACCTCGGCAGTGCCAATGGGCACTTTCAAGTTAGCACTATCGGGGTACTGGGGACAGTGCCGAAGGGTGGGGCCTGAGGGGGTGGGAGCAGAAGGGGTGGGGCATGTAGGGGGTCATGAAGAGGGTGAATGAAGGGAACCCATTGGGAAGACTCCGATGCCAGCGATCTATGTTCAGGGCGGTGGGGGGGAGGGGGGTGGGGGGGGGGGGGGGTGGTGGTTGAGATCAGGCCAGCGATCTATGTTAGGGAAGAGTGGGTAAGCATGCCTTCAATGAGGGGGGGTCTCTATGTTCGTGGCAGGGTGTGTCTTCAATTTCACTTTGCAATCAGGGCGTCCTTTAAAAAAACAGAGCACGTGAAGCCAGGCTTGCTGGTGTGTTTAGGCCCCACCCCTTACCAAACCAGTGAAAAACTCATCCTCTCTGGAAAAATGACTAAGTGCAGGAAACTTTAAACTTTAAACTAAGATGTGCGGGTTTGCTGGATTGGCCATGCTAAATTGCCCGTTAGTGACCCAAAATGTGTAGGTTAAGTGGATTAGCCATGGTAAATGCGTGAGGTTATGGACATAGGGTGGAGGGGAGGACCTGAGTGGGATGTTCTTTCAGAGAGTCAGTGGAGATTCGATGGGCCAGATGGCCTCTTTCTTCACTGTAGAGATTATATGGTGCTAAAGAATGGACTAATATTATCTAGACGTTGGAAGAATGAGAAGTGGTTTCACTAAAACATGTTGGACTGAGTTGAGGAGAAATTTGTTCATTTACAGTGTTGTGAATCTTTGAAATTCTCCATCACAGAGTACTGTAGTTGCTCAATCAATGAATATATTCAAGTCTGGGATTGATAGATTTTTGGGCACAAGGTGGATCAAGGCATGTGGGGATACAGTGGGAAAGTGGAGTTGATGTAAATGTTTAACCATGATCCTACAGAATGATGGAACAGGGGCAATAGATCAGAAATAATGGCTACGATTCTCCCATCGCAATCCGCAACTTTTCTGGCGGGTCGGGGTGGGAGATGCATGTCGCCGGCCTTGTTCCAGGATTTGCGCATGCGCCGGGAACGCATGCGTATCTCCCAGAGCCGGAGAACAGTCGCCGGTCAGACCACGCTGGAAACCAGCGGGAAGGCAGGTAAGTAATTTGAATCTTTTTAAAATGTATTTTAAATATGTTTAGCAGGAACTTTCAGGTCCTGATTGAATCTCCCAGCCCGCCAGGAGTACTTCATTCCAGTGGGGTTTACACTAGCTCCCCACGTTTGGGGACCTCGCCGGAATGAAGGGGGGGGCAATCGGGGACCCCTAGGAGGTTGGGCGGTGGGGGGGTTGGCATCCTGGCAGTGCCAGCCTGTGGCCCCTGGCACTGCCCAAGGGAAAAAGTGCCCATGCCCAGGGGGCACCTTGGCACTGCCCATCGGGCATCAGGCAGTGCCAAGGGGCAGAGCCTCGGGGTGATCGATGGGAGTGGGGGTTCCCGCTGCCACTCTGCATTGGGATCGGTCTGGGATGGAGGGAAGGCAGTGATTGGGGTGGGCTGGGGGGGGGGGTAGTCTGCCGTAGGAGGAGGGCTGCCTCTGGGGGGTCTGACCCTGGGGCGGGGATCAGTGGGGAGGTCTGCTGGGATAAGGGGGGTAGGGGGATTGCCACTGCTGGGGGGATGGGCTGGACATCGGGGCGCTCCGGGGCGGTGGGGGGGGGTGGGTCAGGGCTAGCCCAGGAATTGTTGTGGGGGCCGCACTCGGGCCATGGGAGGGGCTGGAGGGGCAGCACTTGGGGGGTCCCGGGCTGGCCAGTGATCAAGCTGGCCAGTCCGAGACATGCGCAGAGTTCCAGAACTGTCAAACTCCGGCGCGAATAGGACCCGCCCCACTGGGTTTTTAATGATATTCACGACTGGGACCTCTGCAGTGCACAGAATGGGAGAGTCGGGTGAGAAGATGAACTGACAAAACAGTTGGGATTTAGAACAGTTTTCCCACCAATTCAGCACTTTTGCTTCAAAGGCCTCTGGTCTTACTGGCGAGGCCATCATGACAGCTCCCTGTTGATGGGGATCATAGATCTTTGCTCCTTGGGCACTGCCAGGGTGCCCACTCCCCGCCACCCAACCCCGCTGGGGGTCCCTGATTGCCACTCCCCTTCATTCCAGTGAGGTTTCCCGCTAGTTCCCTGAACGTGGGGAGCTAGCGTAAATCCCGTTGGAATGAAGTACTCCTGGCAGGGTGGGAGATTCAATCAGGACCTGACAGTTCCCAAGAATGAACTGCTAATCTTATTTAAAGTACGTTTGAAAAAGATTCAAATTACTTACCTGCCATAATCATAGATAGTCTAAGTGAGTGGGCGAGGGTCTGAAGGAGTACAATGTTGGTAAATGTGAGGTCATCCATTTTGGTCGGAATAACAGCAAAATGGACTATTATTTAAATGGTAAAAAATTGCAGCATGCTGCTGTGCAGAGGGACCTGGGTGTCCTCGTGCAGGAATCTCAAGGAGTTGGTTTGCAGGTGCAGCAGGTAATTATGAAGGCAAATGGAATTTTGTCCTTCATTGCTGGAGGGATGGAGTTTAAAAACAGCGAGGTTATGTTGCAGCTGTATAAGGTGCTGGTGAGGCCACACCTGGAATACTGTGTACAGCTTTGGTCTCCTTACTTGAGAAAGGATATACTGGCACTGGAGGGGGCGCAGAGGAGATTGACTAGGTTGATTCCGGAGTTGAGAGGGTTGGCTTATGAGGAGAGACTGGGGCTATGCTCATTGGAATTCAGAAGAATGAGGGGAGATTTTATAGAAACATATAAGATTATGAAGGAAATAGATAAGATAGAAGCAGGGAAGTTGTTTCCACTGGCGGGTGAAACTAGAACTAGGGGGCATAGCCTCAAAATAAGGGGAAGTAGATTTAGGACTGAGTTGAGGAGGAACTTCACACAAAGGGTTGTGAATCTGTGGATTTCCCTGCCCAGTGAAGCAGTTGAGGCTACCTCATTGAATGTTTTTAAGGTAAGGATAGATAAATTTTTGAACAGTAAAGGAATTAAGGGTTATGGTGAGCGGGCGGGTAAGTGGAGCTGAGTCCACAAAAAGATCAGCCATGATCTTATTGAATGGCGGAGCAAGCTCGAGGGGCCAGATGGCCTACTCCTGCCGCTAGTTCTTATGTTGTTATACGTTATCCTTGCCGGTGAGAACCTCAGCCGGTGAGGTTGCAAAGGCAGGTGAGCCCGGATGATTCCAATAATACTGAAATCCGATGTAAAATCGATTTAAATATTGAGATCAGCCTCGCACCCTTTTCAGGCACAAGGCTGATCTCACTGGATATCCAGGCCCGGTAAGATCGCAATAGGCGAGAAATCGGGCACGACCCCGGTTTTACGCCTATCTCACGATCTTACCGGCTCGCCCACCCATCGATGGCATGGTGAGAAGGTAAGATCACCCCTCTGCCCCCCTGCACTTCCCAACCTTTCACCATTTAAGAAATATGATTTCCTGTTTTTTTTTACCAAAGTGAATTTCTTCATACTTATTCACCTTATATTCCATCTGCCATTGGCTAGCCCATTCACTTCACATGTTCAAGTCCTCTTGAAGCCTCCTAGCACCCTCCTCCCAACTTACATTCCCACCCAGTTTAGTGGCATCATTAAATCTGGAACTATTACCCTTGGTCCCCACATCCAAATCCTTTTGTGGACACATGTGGACCTAGCACTAATCCTTGTGGTACCCCACTAATAACAGTCTGTCACCCTGAGAATTATTTATTCCTACTTGTTGGTTGTGTCTATGAACCAATTCTCAATCTGCACTAATATGTTTTCCCCAATCCCATGTACTCTAGTTATATTTACTAATCTCCTGTGTGGAACCTTATAAAAAAAACCTTCTGAAAATCTAAACACATCACATCCACTGGTTCTCCTTTATCAATGCCACAAATAATATTCTCAAAAAACTCCAAATTTCTTAACCATGATTTCCTTTTCGTAAGTTCATTTAGACTCTTCCCAGTTTTATCATTCCTTTCTAAATGTCCAGTTATCACATCTTTTATAATAGATTCTAATATTTTTCCCACTACCAACATCAACCTAACAAGTCTGTCGTTCTCCATTCTCCCTCTTCCTCCCTTCTTATATAGTGGGGTTACATTTGTTACTTTCGAGTCTGCAGGAACCTTTCTAGAATCGATAAAATTTTGAAAGATAACTATCAATGCATTCCTTGTCTATCTAACCACCTCATTGATCCACTGGAGCAAGCTGAGAGGGGTGATTGAAGGCAGCAGTGCTGGTGAGAGATTAATTGAATTGTTTATTTATTTAATTAGTCAGCTAGTGTGTGTATTTTTTTGGCCTTTACTTTAACAGCAGTTTTTCAAGTTTAAAGTGAAAACTAGAAGTGGGCAGCAAAGGAGTCTGGGAAGGGTTTTTTAAGCGCGTGAAGTATAAAAGGTAGGCTGCAGTATACAGCGGGCAGCGTCGGGAGCGGGCAGTGGAGTGTGTGGGAAGCAGAGTGTGAGCTATAAGACTTTGGCTCACAGGGCTTAGGCTGAAAGGGCGAGTAGGGGTGAGTTGAATTCATTTTTGCACTTTCTACCTGGTACTGGCAAGGTATCTAGAGGGGATGGGTGTGCAGGCAGTGCAATGTTCCTCTTGTACTATGTTTGAGGTGAGGGACGACGACAGTGTCCCTACTGATTACACCTGTGGGAAGTGCACCCATCTGCAGCTCCTCCAAAACCGTGTTAGGGAACTGGAGCTGGAGTTGGATGAACTTAGGATCATCAGGGACGCAGAGATGGCCATAGACACAAGCTTTAGGAATACAGTTACTCCGAGGATTGAAAACAGATGGGTGACGGTGAGAGGGGCTGGGAGGAAGCAGTCCGTACAGGGATCCCCGGTGGTCATTCCCCTTAGCAACAAGTATTCCGCTTTGGATACGGTTAAGGGGGATGACATACCAGTGGGGAGCTGCAGTGAGAGGATCTCCAGCACTGTGTCCGTCTCTGTGGCTCGGGAGGGAAAGGGGGAGAGCGGGAGGGCGATAGTTATTGGGGACTCGTTAGTTAGAGGGATAGATAGGAGGTTCTGTGGCAGCAAAAGAGACTCACGGATGGTATGTTGCCTACCGGATGCCAAGGTCCGTGATGTCTCGGACCGTGTTTTCCAGATTCTGAAGGGGGAGGGGAAACAGTCACAAGTCGTGGTGCACATTGGTACCAATGACATAGGTAAGAGAAGGGACGGGGATTTAAAGCAGGAATTTCTGGAGCTGGGCTGGAAGCTGAGAGCCAAGACGAAACATGTGGTCATCTCTGGTACGTTGCCGGTACCACGTGATAGCGAGTTGAGGAACAGGGAGAGAGTGCAGTTAAATATGTGGTTGCAGGGATGGTGTAGGAGGGAGGGTTTCAGATACGTGGATAATTGGAACACGTTCTGGGGAAGGTGGGACCTGTACAAACAGGACGGGGTGCACCTGAACCAGAGGGGCACCAATATCCTCAGAGGGAAATTTGTTACGGCTCTTCAGGGGAGTTTAAACTAATTTGTCAGGGGAGTGGGAAAGTGAGTTGTAGTCCAGAAGTCAGTGAGGGTGGTGAGGTATTGGGGAAGGTATCAGGGTCAAGGGTGGGTACTGGTAGACAGGAAGGTGGGTTGAAGTGTGTCTACTTCAATGCAAGGAGCATCCGGAACAAGGTAGATGAACTTGGGGCGTGGATTGGTACTTGGGACTACGATGTTGTGGCCATTACGGAGACGTGGGTAGAACAAGGACAGGAATGGTTGTTGGATGTTCCGGGGTATAGATGTTTCACTAAGTGTAGGGAAGCTGGTAAAAGAGGTGGAGGAGTGGCATTGTTAATCAAGGATAGTTTAACGGCTGCGGAAAGGCACTTCGTGGGGGATCTGCACACTGAGGTAATATGGGCTGAAGTTAGAAATAGGAAAGGAGCGGTCACGTTGCTAGGAGTTTACTATAGGCCCCCAAATAGTAATAGAGATGTGGAGGAAGAAATTGCTAAGCAGATTATGGATATGTGTGGGGGTCACAGGGTAGTTGTCATGGGGGACTTTAACTTTCCAAATATTGATTGGAACCTTTGTAGGTCAAATAGTTTGGATGGGGCAGTTTTTGTGCAGTGTGTGCGGGAGGGTTTCCTGACACAATATGTGGATGGGCCGACTAGAGGTGAGGCCACATTGGATTTGGTACTGGGAAATGAACCGGGCCAAGTGTTAGATTTGGTTGTGGGAGAGCAATTTGGAGATAGTGACCACAATTCGGTGTCTTTTGTTATTGCAATGGAGAGGGATAGGGCCGTATGGCAGGGCAAGGTTTACAATTGGGGGAGGGGTAATTATGATGCGATTAGGCAAGAATTAGGGGGCATAAGTTGGGAACAGAAACTGTCAGAGAAAGGAACTAATGAAAAGTGGAACTTTTTCAAGGAACAAATACTGGATGTCCTTGATAGGTATGTTCCTGTCAGGCAGGGAGGAAATGGCCGAGTGAGGGAACCATGGTTCACAAAAGAGGTGGAATGTCTTGTGAAAAGGAAGAGGGAAGCTTATGTAGGGATGAGGAAACAAGGTTCAGATGGCTCAATTGAGGATTACAAGTTAGCAAGGAATGAGCTGAAAAAGGGGCTTAGGAGAGCTAGGAGGGGACATGAGAAGTCCTTGGCGGGTCGGATCAAGGAAAACCCCAAGGCTTTTTACTCTTATGTGAGGAATAAAAGAATGACCAGGGTGAGGTTAGGGCCGGTCAAGGACAGTAGTGGGAACTTGTGTATGGAGTCAGTAGAGATAGGCGAGGTGATGAATGAATACTTTTCTTCAGTGTTCACCAAGGAGAGGGGCCATGTTTTTGAGGAAGAGAAGGTGTTACAGGCTAATAGGCTGGAGGAAATAGATGTTCGGAGGGAGGATGTCTTGGCAGTTTTGAATAAACTGAAGGTCGATAAGTCCCCTGGGCCTGATGAAATGTATCCTAGGATTCTGTGGGAGGCAAGGGATGAGATTGCAGAGCCTTTGGCGTTGATCTTTGGGTCCTCGCTGTCCACGGGGATGGTGCCAGAGGACTGGAGAATGGCGAATGTTGTTCCTCTGTTTAAGAAAGGGAATAGAAATGACCCTGGTAATTATAGACCGGTTAGTCTTACTTCGGTGGTTGGTAAATTGATGGAAAGGGTCCTTAGGGATGGGATTTACGACCATTTAGAAAGATGCGGATTAATCCGAGATAGTCAGCACGGATTCGTGAAGGGCAAGTCGTGCCTCACAAATTTGATAGAATTTTTTGAGGAGGTAACTAAGTGTGTTGATGAAGGTAGGGCAGTTGATGTCATATATATGGATTTTAGTAAGGCGTTTGATAAGGTCCCCCATGGTCGGCTTATGATGAAAGTGAGGAGGTGTGGGATAGAGGGAAAGTTGGCCGATTGGATCGGTAACTGGCTGTCTGACCGAAGACAAAGGGTGGTGGTCGATGGAAAATTTTCGGATTGGAGGCAGGTTGCTAGCGGTGTGCCGCAGGGATCGGTGCTTGGTCCTCTGCTCTTTGTGATTTTTATTAATGACTTAGAGGAGGGGGCTGAAGGGTGGATCAGTAAATTTGCTGATGACACCAAGATTGGTGGAGTAGTGGATGAGGTGGAGGGCTGTTGTAGGCTGCAAAGAGACATAGATAGGATGCAAAGCTGGGCTGAAAAATGGCAAATGGAGTTTAATCCTGATAAATGTGAGGTGATTCATTTTGGTAGGACAAATTTAAATGTGGATTACAGGGTCAAAGGTAGGGTTCTGAAGACTGTGGAGGAACAGAGAGATCTTGGGGTCCATATCCACAGATCTCTAAAGGTTGCCAGTCAAGTGGATAGAGCTGTGAAGAAGGCCTATAGTGTGTTAGCTTTTATTAACAGGGGGTTGGAGTTTAGGAGCCGTGGGGTTATGCTGCAACTGTACAGGACCTTGGTGAGACCACATTTGGAATATTGTGTGCAGTTCTGGTCACCTCACTATAAGAAGGATGTGGAAGCGCTGGAAAGAGTGCAGAGGAGATTTACCAGGATGCTGCCTGGTTTGGAGGGTAGGTCATATGAGGAAAGGTTGAGGGAGCTGGGGCTGTTCTCTCTGGAGCGGAGGAGGCTGAGGGGAGACTTAGTGGAGGTGTATAAAATGATGAAGGGGATAGATAGAGTGAACGTTCAAAGACTATTTCCTCGGGTGGATGGAGCTATTACAAGGGGGCATAACTATAGGGTTCATGGTGGGAGATACAGGACGGATATCAGAGGTAGGTTCTTTACGCAGAGAGTGGTTGGGGTGTGGAATGGACTGCCTGCAGTGATAGTGGAGTCAGACACTTTAGGAACATTTAAGCGGTTATTGGATAGGCACATGGAGCACACCAGGATGATAGGGAGTGGGATAGCTTGATCTTGGTTTCAGATAAAGCTCGGCACAACATCGTGGGCCGAAGGGCCTGTTCTGTGCTGTACTGTTCTATGTTCTATGTTCTATGTTTAACACTCGGGGATAAAGGTAATCTGATCCAGGGGATTTATTCACCTTCAATCCAGTTAAGTTTTTAAATACGATGGGGGTGATTCTCCCATCCCGCTGCGCTGATTTTTTAGAGCAGCGGGATGGGAGATTGCAGCGGGGCCGGATTAGCGTGATCCACACTGGGCGTCCAGCCCTGAGCGCCTCTCCAAGCGCTGGATTTCCAGCGCTGTCAGCTCTGCGCCGGAAATAGGTGCGGAGCTTCATTATTAATTTAAATGAGCATTTCCATATACTTTAAATATAATTAGAGGGCCCAGGACTAAAGTCTCTCTCACACCGCCAGGAGTGTTTCACTCCAGCGGGGTTCACAGTAGCTCCCCACTTGTGGGGAGTTGGTGGCCCGACCCCGCTGGAGTGATGGGAGGGCAATTGAGCACCCCCTGAGGGTTGGGGCGGGGGAGGTGCCTACTTAGCATTGGCACCCTGGCAGTGCCAGCTTGTGCCCCTGGCACTGCCCAAGGGGCAAAGTACCAATGTCCAGGGGCACCTTGGCACTGCCCATCGGGCAAAAAGCAGTGCTGGGGAGCCGGTGCCTAGGGGGCGGGGCCTAATGGGGGAGGGAAGGTCAGCCTGCTGGTGAGAGGTCAGGGCTGGTGGGGGGGGGGGGGGGGGGGGGTGGGCGTTGAGCACTGCGGAGGGGGAGGGCGTAACTGTTGGGGGGGTTGTCGGGGGGGGGGGGGTTTCCAGGAGGCTCCAGGTCGGGGCTGGCCCGAACGTGTCTGGGAGATCAGTGATCAGGCCATGGGCAGGTGGGGGGGGGTGGGGGTGGTTGCACAGCCAGCGATTGAGCTGGTCAGCAATCAGAGGTCGGCAGTGCGGGGCCACTGTGCATGTGCCGATCTTGCCGTTGACAGTTCAGCGCATGCGCAATGGCCCACTCAACACTTTGCTGCTGGCCTCCGGGGGGTGGGGGGGGGGGGGGGGGGGGTGGGGGGGTGGGGAGCTAGACCACGCCCCCTGAATTTTTCCAGTTTTCATGTGAATTCAACACTTAGGATTTTCTTGGGAGAATCCTGGCCTATTTCTTTACTAATTTCCTTTGGTTGCTCAGTTTCACATGTCCCTTGGTCTGCTGGTATTTCTGGAAGATTTTCTATATCTTCTTCTGTGAAGATAGATGCAAAGTAACTGTTTAGTTTCTCTGTCATTTCATTGTGTTCCACTATAAATTCTCCTGCCCCCACCTGTAATGGGCCCACACTTGTCCTAGCTAATCACTCCCTTCTCATGTCCCTGAAGAAGCTTTTACAGTCTGACGTTATGTTTCTCGCTTGTTTGCATTCATATTCTCTTTTCAATTTATTAATCAGTTTCTTGGTCTTCCTTTGCTGGGTTCTAAACTGCTCCCAATCCTCAGGATTACCTCTTTTTCTGGCATCCTTATGAGCCATTTATTTTGATCAAATGCAATTTTTAACTTCTTTTGTTAATCACAGTTGCTTTATCTTTCCCTTTGGATGTTTGTGCCTCAGAGGAATGTATACCTGTTATAGACAATGTAATTTAAAAAAAATACAAGCCATTGCCTGTCTACCATCAAATCCTTTAGTGTATTTTCCCAATCCACCATTGCCAACTTGCCTCTTATACCTTCAGAATTTATTTTCTTCAGATTGAAGACCATAGTTTCAGAATGGATTAATTGCATTGAAACCTATGAAAAATGCTATCATATTATGGTCACTGTTTCCCAAAGGTTCCTTTACAGCAAGGTAATTAATTAGCCCTTTCTCATTACACAGCATTTAATCCAAAATAGCCCAACTCCTGGTTGACTGCTCAATGTACTGCTCCAGAATTCCACCTAGTACACACTTCAGGAATTCTTCCTCCTGAGCAGTAGTGCTGATTTGGTTAACCTAGTCTATGTGTAAATTGAAGTTGCCCATTATTACTGTATTACCCATATTACTTGTATCTCTAATTTCTTAATTTATACCACGTTCAACATTAGCACTATAGTTTAGTGGCCTATAAACAACAACCACCAATGTGTGTTGCCCCTTGCTGTTTCTTGGCTCCTCCCAAACTGATTCTATGTCTTGATCCTCTGATCTGAGATCCTGTCTTACTAATATACTGATCTCATCCCTTAGAGTGCCACCCTACCTCGCTTTTTAAAAATCTATCCCTCCTGAATGCTGAATATCCTTTGATATTCAGTTCCCAGTCTTGGTTGTGCTATAGTTATGTCTCTGTACAGCAATTAAATCATATCCATTTAACTCAATTTGTGCATACAAATCATCAAACTTTTTGTGAATGGTAGGGTGGCAGGTGGGTCAGGGGTTAGTCAGTTTGGTTTGGGAGGGTTAGAGACATTGGGGGCTAGTCAAGTTGGGCTGGGGAGGGAATAGTAGGGTGGTGAGGGGTAGTCAGGTCTGGTCGGAGGGATAGTTGGGTCAGGGGTAGTCAAGGGGTCAGGGAGGGCAGTCAGGTGGTCAGAGATGGTAGTCGGGTCAGATCGAGGTTAGCCAAGGGGTAATTAGTTGGTGGTAGTTAGTGAAGAGGGTGGGTGAGTATGTGTGATTGAGGGGTCAGTACTGGGGTTACCTAGGAGTCAGACTAGGATTTTTCTTTCTAATATTTCCTAGCAACTAGTCTAACAAGGCCCACGGAACTGTCTGAAGTGTCTGACTCTAGTTCGGACTTGGAGATATTCATGGAAGGTCCCAGGGAGCAGCAAACCTGTCCAATGAAAGTTTAAACTTCCCAGGCAATTCCAACAAAGTTCAACGTGTTGGAACTTCCTTAGGTCATAAGTTCAGTCTCCGGATGATTTGGGCCAAAAGTTCTTAGGGGGCTTGACAGAGATAAATGCTGAAAAAAATGTTTCAGTTGACTGGGAATTCTAGACTACAGGGTCATAGATTCAGAATAAAGGATTGGTCATTTAGGACTGAGATGAAGAGAATGTTTTTCATTCAAAAGGTTGTGAATCTTTGGGATTCTCTACCATAAAGGACTGTGGATGCTCAGTCATTGAATATAAAAGACGGGAGTCAATAGAATTTTGGGTAGTAAAGGAAATGCAATTGAAGCTAAGGTAGAGGATCATCCATAATCATATTGAATGATGGAGCAGGTTCAGAGGGCCAAAGGGTCTATTCCAGTTCCTATTTCATATGTTTTTTTAATGAAATCCTCTCCCTCTTTGCCCTTTAAACGATTGGGATAAGTGAAGCCCAATGTTTAAATTTCTAAATGTTTAAATTCTAAGTCTAAAGTTCCGACATCTTTCTGTAATTTACCTGCAGATTTGCCCCTCTACCTCCTCCCCCACATTTGGTGACCTCTAATGTATTCTTAACAACGTAAAAGCTTCTCAATATTTCATTGATTCAGATGAAAAGATTTGAACCCTCAAGTACATTATCCCATCCTAGACACTTTGATCAATACTACTTTGCTTTTCCTCCTGTCTGATGCTCCTATTTTTGAAATACTCTTTATTCCAATGTTCTTTGTCTTTTTCAGTCCTTCTGAGTACCTTGCATCTCCTCTCCCTGCTAAATTAGTTCAAACCTATCCCCACGGCTCTGGTTAACCTCCTTGCGTGGATATTGGTGCCAATTCTGGTGAGATGAAACCTGTTCATCTTGTTCAGATCCCTCCTGACTCAAAACAGGTCACAATGCCCCAGGAATCCAAAAGCTCTGCATATATTTTGGATCATAAATCTAATCATTACAGCCAAAAACATAAACTGTGTTTGCAAGGATAAGACTCCAGCCCTTCTTGCTCACAAAAGACACTCAGTGCTACATGAACAATACACGAAGCAAGACAGGACTGAAAGTCTGGTCCCTCAGGCTTTCTCCAACATGGTGCAATGACTACCCCATTGTGTCACGCAATAGCCTAGGATAGACAATAACCCAGAGAAAAAGAACTGGGCCAACATAGGAACATAGGAATTAGGAGCAGAAGAAGGCAAATTCAGCCCTGCTCCGCCATTCAGTCAGATCATGGCTGATCTCTCCCTGGTCTCAAATCCACTTCCCCACCTCATCCCCATATCCTGTATCCCTTTTTAAAATTAGAAATATATCTATCTCCTTCTTGAAAACATTCAACAATTCAGCCTCCACTGCGCTATGGGGCAGCAGGTTCCACAAATTTACCACCCTCGGTGAGTAGTTCCTCCTAATCTCAGTTTGAAATCTACTGCCTCTCAACCTATACCTGTGACCTCTTGTTCTAGATTGCCCCATAAGAGGAAACATTTGGTCTACATTTACTTTATCAATCCCTTTTAAAATTTTATATACCTCGATCAGATCCTCCCTCTCATCCTTCTGAACTCCAGCGAGTACAAACTGCATAAGCTCAAACAAGCTAGGAAATTTTTTTTTAAAAATCCCCTTCAATTCCTGAAGGCGGTTATTCAAAGCTGTTGGTGACTGGGCAATCTGTAAAGTTCCTAATTCCACCTAACCCACAATTTATCCTCTATTACCGGCAAAGTCCCCTCCCATTAGGAATTTGTGGATGCCCCTTTGAAAGACTGCAGGAATTTGCGCTTACCGTATGTTTCTGCAATTTGTTTTGAAAGTGATGAATTACTGTGAAGTGAAGTATTTCCTTGCATCTAACCTAACTCTGCCTAAGGATTTTATATATATGCATACTATGAATTTGAAGACTGTGGCAGGATTAATGACAGCTCCAGATTTATTTTTCCGCTCCTACTAATGGCGAAAGGTAAAATAGTGAAGCAACAGCATTGTAGCAGAGGGAAAGTAATAGCCAAGCATGGATTAACTTAAGGCTACCCCACACTTCATGGAAAATTCCAAAAATGCTACCAGTTACCATAATTATTTTTTAAAAATGTAGTTTGAAGCCCCCTTATGTAATAATATTATCACTACGGTTTTCCTAATTCTCCAAACTTATCCTACATCCTCTTTCAATTACTGTGATGAATGATTAGGAACTGTGCTGAAACTGGCTAATTCCACCTGGGGCCCATTACAGTCATCAGGAAAATGAGGCTGTCAATACATCAGTCTGGGAAGGTTTCATTCTGGAGGTGAAAGTTGAGAGTTCTAATCCATTATACCACCTAGCTCCCATGCAGCATTATTTAAAGTATTTCAAACAATTGCTTCGGTGGCCAAACAAAAAGCTGAATTATTGATGTGCTGGAGTTCTCAAAAGTATTTAAGATGTTTGAGCCTGTTAGTAGATTGGAAAGATAGTCTCTTTGTATATTAAGCTGATGCAGTTCATAAATACAGCTTTGAAATTTCCGATCGTGTGCAAATTAGGGTATAAATAGTTTAAGAATGCTTCTGCGGGCTGCACCTATACTCAAGATTTTTAACAGTTCTATATTCTATCCATTCTGTGTGAGTTCCTTCTTGCAGAGGTGGCTACGTGAGGGTGTGCTGACATGACATCTGCACCTGTATTCATGCCTGCCTCACAGAGTGAGGACCCGCACAATGAAGGTTTCTCACAGATACAATGCCAGATTCAGTCTTGCTATGCTGGAACCCAGCAGACTGAGAGTGAGAGAAAGGGAGACTGTCCTATGATGGGGAACTGGTGACGGCATTGACCATTAGAATCAGGTTCCTAATGTACATGAAGATGACAGTCAGTTGCCATGGTAAGCACAACAACTCTCCACACCATTCTGATGAACGGTCATTTGCCTGAAGTGTGAATTCTGTTTTTTCTCTCTCCACAGATACTGTCTGAACTTCTGAGCAACGTTGTTTCTATTTCAGGTTTCTAGCATCCGCACTATTTAGCTTTTGTAGCTTTCCACACCAATTAGCTATTCCAAAAATGCATAGCATAAACTGTCTCTTATAATTTCCAATTCTTTTAACAAGCTGTCATTACACTAAAATCTGAAAAAGGGCTTCAAATACAATAAATCCTTGTGAAGCTACTGGCTATGCATGGTATGTTTCTGTGCTGAGACACAGGATGGTTTATTAATGGGTACTTACGGTCCTGTAGAGCCAATTCTGTGATCCTACAGAAAAGAGATATTGCTGCAAGTGTTAAGTTTACATTCAAATAAGAGAGGAGAGCTGACCTGATCAGCAAGGTCAGCTAATGTGCATCATTTGCATACAGTTCCTGTATTGCTTGATCTTTTCTGCAGTTTGTATTATGGAGGGGAGGGTTGTGTCTGTGCGTGTGTGTGATGCGGGGTGGGGGGGGGGGGGGGCGCGGGGGCACGGTTTGGTGGGGCTTTTGAAAGTAGAGCAATGCTGAATAGCTGTTATTCAAAATTAAAGGGATTCAGCTATTAAAGAGTAATTGACTGCACACCGAGAAACTACCGTTATTGTCTGCTTGAAGGTTCATAAATAGCCACATCAGTTTTCAGCCTTTGGTAAGGATCAATGGGTAAAGGAAGAACTGATGGACCGGATTGTTTAGACAACGTAATGCCAAAATACCAAACAATACCCCTCCATCTCCTGTTTGATAGCTGGTGAAGAGAATATCTGGTGGCATGAGGTGGGTGTAAGGAGATTTTCCCTGACTGCCACTTCAGGGCATTGTCTCTAGTCTACCATATCTGGCAGCAGGTGGTATCTAAGACTAAATGCTGTGTATGGCAATTATATGATCTGAAAACAGAAGACACACTTTAGGGAGTCAAGTGCTGCACTATTATATGAATATCATTTGTATTTTTTTGTTCACGGAATCTTATTTAATTGTCCTCTATTCACTGATTATTTCCCCAGCAATTTTCAATTTGTAGAAAGTAACTACAGGTACTCTCCACTCATTGCCGTGGTGAAATCACCTTGACTGGGTGAAGTTGCTGCATATTTCAGTCATGAATTCTGTTTACTACTGCAGTTTGTAGAGATTCTTTTTAAACAATCTCAGTAAATAGATGACCCTGCCCATCGCTAGGATCTTTCAGTTTTCCCAATGGACTCCATGCAGTGGGGCTCACCATGACAGGACTGGAAAATCCTGGCCATTGTTTGTGAGAAAGATAGGCTGTTTGGCTCTAAGTCATGCACCACATCCATCTCAGTAGCAGACACAGTGATGTTAATAACTGGCAAGTTATAGTTTTATAACCTGATTGTTCTGGGTCATTGGGAAGTATATTTGCCAAGGCTTGCTGAACAGTCTGGGGCTTGTTGATGTTCCAAACATCCTGTCCCTCACCTCATAATACCTCAACTATAAAATACTGCAGTTGTCACTCTTCAAAAGTAAATTTTTCTGTAGGATATTTTGGCCAGAATGTTTCAGCGGTTCACGCTGGCAGGATTCTCTGATCCCGCTGCAGTGAATGGAGATTTGGCTGAAGACCAAATTCTCCGTTCTGGCTTGCAGCAGTGGCGGGGCATGAAGAGCTGGAATATTCCGGCCTATGTCTGTTGCCGGAAAAAACCTTTCAAAGGCTACGGTTGGAATTCCCCGGTCTTCCTGAGGTTTCAATGAAGCTTATAAGTGAAACAAGTGCTCACACGTTTCTCGGCAGCGAGATGTGGTACACTCTTTGCCAACAGTGGAATTTTCTGTTCCTGCTGCTATCGATGGGATATTCCATTGTAGCTGCCCCCTGTCACTGGGAAACCCGTGGCGTGGGGTGCGCTGCCAATGGGACCAGAGAATCCACCATTAGCGAACAGGCAGAAAATTCCAGCCTATTTAAGAGTTCCTGCAATTAGGGAATTTTGCGTTTCTCATTCCAAATGGGGTCCCAAAGTTAAAAAATAAAGGCAAACCCAGTGCAGCCACCATTACAATTGAACTGTAATAAATCTGAGGTTTCAATGAAACTTACAAGTGTAACAAGTACTCACAACAAGTAGGAGACACTAAATCACAGGCCAGAAAGAAATCGATGAGAGGCTTGCTCTCCCAATTCTCTCTTTCTGTTCCAGTTAGAATTTCTTAAAGGGCATGAAGTTGAGCACAATGTTACCAAGATTATGGGGAAGCTTGATGGCAAAAGGCATAACTGTAACACACAGATTATGTGATTTGTCGATTTTACTGTATTTTACCTAGGTCCTGGGAATTGTTTCTAATTATATGGAATTTGATAGCAACCTAGCAAGGTATGGGCATTGATGATAGTTGAAGCAGGACTGATGGTGCAGTTGGAGAAAGTGCTTTCAGTTATTTTCTCTATATGTCGGCATCAGGATTCCTTAAAGGGATATTCAGACACTTTTTGGAAGGTTTCCTGACAAAGCAGCTGGATTGGTTGCATCTGGCACAATATTTCTCAGTTGGTGACTGTGTTCTACTCTGACAATGACTGCAGGTTCACCTCCTCCTTTTCCGCGATTAGTCTATAATAAAACGTTGTGGAGCTGCTTAGGATACGTGAAGTGCTGTTTCAAGATGCCAAAGTTCCTTAATGATCCTGCACACAGTGTGGACCTTATTGCATCCATGTAATGGTTGCTATGTATATATACTATACAGGGCAGCACGGTGGGACAGTGCTTAGCACTGCTGTCTCACAGGGCCAGGGACCCAGGTTCGATTCCCGGCTTGGGTCACTGTCTGTCTTGTATGTTCTCCCTGTGTATGCGTGGGTTTCCACTGAGTGCTCCGGTTTCCTCCCACAGTCTGAAAGACGTGCTGGTTAGGTGCATTGGCCACGCTAAATTCTCCCTCAGTGTACCCGAACAGTTGGTGACTAGGGGATTTTCACAGTAAATTCATTGCAGTATGAATGTAAGCCTACTAATAAGCAAAAACTATGATGTTAAGCGATCGTTAGCCAGAGCTGGAGAGTGGCCACGATTTAGCAGTTGCCCGAGCAGTGGGTGCAAATCCCATAATGACTGCTAAATCTCAAAAGAGGCCAAAAACCAGATGTGCGTCAGAGAGATTTCATGTTCAGGATTTTCCTCACCTCCCCCTCACCTTCCGATGACATGGCCAGGCAATGGCGTGCACCTTATTAGCATATATTAGAATATGCTTTAATATAATTAATGGAATTAACACTGCCACGTCTGTACTCAATGTATCTACCCACCCAGTTGGTGTGACATCATTCAAAAATGAAAACCAGTCGTGATGGCCAGACTGGGGGTGCACAGGTAAGTGCACTCACTGGGTGGAGAGGGACATATCTCTTGACACTGTCACCCTGGCACTGCCTGGGTGGCAGTGCAAGGGTGGGCCCTCTGGGGAGCATGCCCTGATGCTCGTGGGGGATTGGGGGCACACACCGATGCTTGTGAGGTGAGGGGTGTGTCCCAATGCCCATGGGAGGTAGGTGGCCAATGCCTATGTGGAATGGAGGGGGCTGATGCCAATGAGCAGGGGTAGAATGCCTGTGTGGGCGAACGGGGAATGGGCCCCTAGCCTATGAGGTGGGGTTGGCTGATGCCTGTTGTGGGGGGGGAGCACAATGCCTGTGAAGGGAGGCACATCTCGATGCCTATGAAGGCATGGACAGCCGATGCCTGTGAGGGGAGGATGCCTATCTGGGGGAGGGGGCACTATGATGACTGTGGGAGTGGGCAGGTGGTGGGGTCGATCCCTATGCCTGTGGAGTGAAAATTTGATTGTGCATCTACATACCGTTTTTCAGTCTGAAACTGTGAGACTTTGGGCGGAATTTTACCGGCACGTCCGCCCCAGTTTCGTACTCTGGGTGGACGTGCCGGTAAAATTCCAGTCCTTGTGACTGGATTCTCTGACCTTGCTCGCAGCCAGGATTCTCCAGCCCCACTGCAGTGAACGGAGACTTGGCTGAGCGCTAAATTCTCTGTCCTCGCTGGCAGGGCATGAACGGCCGGAGAATTTCGGTCTTCAACATATTTTGGGGAAATTCCACCCAGAGGGCAGGATTTTTTGTGCAACCCGCCCACAGCATTTTTTGCATTGCCATTGGCTGACGGCGGGATCCTCCAGTCCTGAAATTGTCACTGGGGCATTGAGTACACTTCTTGCCACTAGGAAACTCATAGCGGGGATATGCTGTTGACGGAAGATTCCACCAGAATTAAAGGCCGGAAAATTGCAGCCAAATCTTTGGTTTTCAAAGAACCATCTTCCAATCTGTTTTTATCTTCAAACAAGCCTCCGCTTGTGGCTCTTAAATGGAACTGCATATCCACCTGTATGAGCCAAATGCATAATGGTGAGTTAGATGCCCTTTCTGTTCATTTAGGTCATAAGAACATAAAAACATAAGAACCCATGGCATAATGGCTGGAGACATGGACAAATAGCACCGTTAATTATGCCATGTATTTGGGAAATCTAGCTCTGCTGTGAAAGTGGAAAGCTCTATTGTTGCTGTTCGGTGGTAGATGATGTGAAATTGTTAATCCTAATGAGCAATGCATTTGACACACCTCTGGACAGCAAATAGGTTGGAATGAACTGGAGATGTAAAGCCTGAGGTCTGTGGTCACCCTGATCTGTACTAATTGGGGCATGCCTAGGGAGGTATTTAGCTGCATACCTTCCTGAAGCAGATGGCCTATGCAAGGACAGCGCCAGGTAGCTGTGCCAGTGAGATGTGAGCTATGAAAGTAATTCCAAGGCTTCCAAGTGTTTGGCAGCAAAAGTAAATAAATTGTGCAATTTCAAGGGATCTGTTTCCAACATGGGAAAATCTGCGAGCATCCAACATCTATTTGAAATAGGCTTGATTAGCATGCACCCATGGTGCATAAAAGCAGAAAAAAAATCACAGCTCCCTGATTATAAAAACTTGATCTGATTTTCAAAATGAATACATAGCACGAAACCGAGGCCTCATGATTATTCTGACCTTTTGGATTTTAAGCAGGTCGTGTCCAAAAGCGACCACAGAGATAATTGGCTTGTGGCAGCCATATGTTCAGAGAGGTGTTCTTTGATGTTCGCTCTTCCAGTCATAGCAAAGAAAGATTCACCAAGCTTTGGATTGTTTAATCACAATAGGAGATAAGAGCTGCACTTAGACCATCATGAAACAGTTTAGTTATACTCTCCTGATGATGTGTTGTTACAATGGTATTCCTGCTCAGTATTGGGGAACTACATGTTCAGACTTCGAGGGCTAAGTTTTCCTGTGAGCTTCAGGGCTATGATGTCAGGACCAAAGTGGGGTCCCTAGCCAGCACTTTCTAGCAGTGAGACTTACATAGCAATCTTCCAGGAGAGAAGATTGCCGTCTATGCTCTCAATGCTGCAGACCCAATCAGAAGTCTTCCAGCTCTGGACCCACTGTTTCATCTGGAGAGGTGGGTGATGCTGAGGCAGGTAGGACACTGCCCTTGCTGTATTGCACAGCATTGAAGAAATAAACAAAGCCTAGGCTGCCAGCTCCATCAGGGTGGAAAGAAAAATTCCTTCACTCAGTTGGCATCAGCTTTACTTGTGACCTTTCATTCTTGCAGCTCCATCATTGGTGCTTTTGTGTCCAATAACCCCAAAACCTGTTCTAAGAGGCGGGGATTACTCCAATGGTGGACAAATGCTGAAAAATTGCTTCCAATGGAGACCTTACACAGTATCATTGTCTGCCACCTCCACAGAGTAGGCTGTCAATCTGATTCCCAGCTTGCCTCTGGAAAAGATTCTTGGCAGCAGGAATACATTGGGGAGCTATCCCAACATGTCTTCCCGTTATTTTCCTGGCTCCCTTGCTTCCAAGCCCTCTATCACATAATTACAAATAACAAATTAAATTAATGACCTGAAAATCTGTTTATGGTTGAGAGAGAAATGTTAGTTAGTGCACTGGGAAAACTCCTTGCTCGCAATCAGATCTTTTTTCACATACACCTGAGCATGTTAAACGAGGGTTTAATTTAGCATTCTGTCCAAAAGATGGCAACCCAAACAATGCAATAATCCCTCAGTACTGTTGTCAAATATCAGCTTATTACACTGGAGCTTAGAAATCACAACCGCCAGAAACAGAAGCGACAGTGTTAGTAAATGAACATTTATTTAAAGGCATGATTATGTTGTATTTAGAATGAAATATAAATTGGAATCACACTTCTGGCAGGCATTCAGGTTAAAAAGTAATCAGAGAAACTCATATTTTACAGCAACACCCCCCACCACACAGCAAAACCCCACCTCTCTCTCTCTCACACACACACACGCTTGAAACTGGAAAGATCCTTCAGTCTATTCCATATTTTCATGGATAAGGTTACCGTACAGCAGCATTGAAATTAACAAAGAATCACTGGAGATAAAAATTCAAGAATACATTAGATAATGAACAATATTTTTTATCCAGCCTCTTTTATTCTTCATTGAAATACTTGGCAAGAACTTTTATTATTTCATCTCATTGGTCGATTTAGCTGATGTGTGCAATACAAAGGAATGGGTTACCAGTTTAAAGAAAAATCTGGCTTGAATTTTGTACCTTTAACATGATCCCAGTAGCAGAGTTTTGAGCTGTGTTTCTCTCACATTTTACAGTGATTTGCAAAACAAATAGCGCAAAAAGAAAAGCCTCTCTGATCGCTAAAGTATTCATAAAACAGCACTTCAAGAATGAAGCAAAAAAAATGGGACTTTAAAAATTGATTCAGCAATATTGGAAAAATTAAATAAAAGTAAATCTTAGAGAAAAACTGCAAGAAGGCGAATGTATTGCACTTGGAATTAGGTTCGCTTACAAAGGCTTCACTTGTTTCTGTTCACTATGTTCTCCAGCATATCCATTTTTATTTAAGGGAGAAATAACATCTAATATTCTGTAAGATGATTTTTAAAGCATCATCAAATAAATGAAAGCATCTTTTCAGTGACCTGAAGTGGTATTTACTGTTAAACAAAATTTATACTCACTTTGGGCATTTTTTCATTGACTATTAATATGATCTCTGCATTTCATCCAATAGTGAAAATACTGCCATGCTATTCACTGTCAAAATGATACCAGAAGGGTTCAAAAGAAAACTTATTCTCTCTAGCTGTATCTGCGTATAATGATTCGAATTTTAGTACAGTATTATTCTTGTTGTATTAATCATGTCAAAGCAAAGTGCGAAAATATGCTGTCTGTCTTGCATCACAACTAGTAAAAGACCTTTTCTATTTTCTACAATCTATGAGTGGAATAAATTACCTTTGTACAATTAAAACAATTTTTAAAATTTAATTTAATAAGTAGTCAGCGCCACAAGAGGAAGCATATCCGTTCACATTGCTAACTAATTTGTTTTTAAAATAAATTAAAGTTTCCCTAATTTATGAAAAATATAATGAAACTTAAATTAGATAGTTTTAGTTTTTTATGCATGGCAGTGTCCTATGTAGACTTGCATCCTCCTGACTAGTGCGATAATTGAATAAAATCATATTTTTGTACAAATAAAGCTATTACTATGGAAGTTCTATCTTGAATTGCTTGGCCAAGCAGATTGGTGGCACAATGCATTCACAAATATATTCAGAAGATTCTAGAACACACAAATCACAATTATTTTAAAATCATTTGACATAGTGTGTGAGCCATTATTTGCACTTGCTCCCCAGGGATTTATTTAACTGAGTTTGTTTTAATGTTGTATATCAAGATTAAACTCGATGTGTTGTTTCATTTATAACAAAGTGAAGCATATCACAGATCAAAAAAAAAGTCTTCTCGTTGTCAAGGGTGCTATCTCTGTTACAACACTGTCACTTCTATTTCAATTGTGCCATTTTGGAAGACTCAGTAAGGTAAAGATTTATATTTATTTACATAGATAAAAATGCTGAGAAGAACAATGAACAAATTAACTTGCCTGTACAGCAATGTAAACAGCACTCAAAACAAAAGGGGAGGACTGGAAGCAGTAATTCACAAAGAGGGACCAGATCTAATGAGATAACATAAACAGTGCTGCTTAAAGAACAGGGTTTTTGCAGAATATAACATATTTAGAAAGGGTGGGGGTGAGGGGAGAAGGAGGAGTGGGGGACCTATGCTGACTAGAGATAAAGTAATGAAATTGGCAAAAAAAGGACATAAAATAGACGGACAAGAAAGAGTCAATCATGCTGATAGGGATTAGAGAAGCAAAACATGAAATATCAATGGGCAAATCTATGAAATGAGTAAAAGATTAACAATAATGATGGGAGATTTCAACCAACCCACCTCCCAATAAATTGCCAAGAAGAAATACTGCGAGGAGACAAGGTAATGGAGCTTTTACAGGACTCCATCCTCACCCAATATGTCAGAAGCCCAACAAGGGAAGAATCCCTGCTGAATCTATGAACGGGAAGTGAACCAGAGTAGATAAGGGTCTTAAGTAGGGGAACATTCAGGCAATTGTGGTTACAATGTGATGAAGTTTAAGATAATGGCTGAAAGAGTCAAAGGGTTGTGAAGGCACCATTATTGAATGTATATAAGGCTGAGCTCGACAGATTATTGATTTCTCAGGGAATTAAGGGATATGGGGAGCTGGCAGGAAAGTGAAGTTGAAGCCCAAAATCAGCCATGATCATATTTAATGGCAGTACATGTTCGACAGGTCTCCTGCTCGTATTTGCTAGGTTCTTAAAGACTAAACGAATGGATTGTGAAATAGAGTTAATTCATGAGGCAATGAGGATGGAACTAAGAGAGGTAGACTGGAAAATAAAATGACAGGTAGAACAACTGCGGTATAAATGATCAGCAGAATTCAGGAAAAAAACATTTGCTAAACACAAGAACAAATTAGCAATAATGACACACTAGGGCTGGATAAACAGATAAACATATCAAAATTACAGAAAAAGATATAAGTAAAACTGCAGTAAATGGTGTAATTAAGTACACTGACAATAAAGGAAAGGATGACAAATGGGAATGTAAAAAGGTTAGGAAAGGTGTCAAAAAACTATTAGGAAGAAAAATGGAAATATGAAAGAAATGATCAAAGAATATAAAAAGAAATTTAAAAGGGAAGGTCACACTTGGTCAACCTTATTGAATTCTTTGTAGAAGAAACAGAAAGTGTAGCCAAGTGCAATGCTGTGGATACAATATACAAGGGCTTTAAAAGGCTGTTGATAAGATACACATTACTAGGATCAGAGCCTGTGGAGTCAGGAAACAAGCAGGAGAATTGAAAAAATATATAAAAAGATAGCAGGGTAGGGTTAAAGGTAGATCCTCACTTTATTGAAAGGCGATAAGTGGTGTTCCAAAGGTGTTGGTGCTGGGACCAATGCTGTTCACCATTTACATTTTAAAATGCTTTCATGAATTGATACTACAATATCAAAATGTATAATTGACACCAATTATGGGGCATAAGATTGCAATAAAATAGAAGACATTGACAAACTTTTCTTGGTATGTAAATGGAAAAAGTAAGAGCACCCATTTCTATGGTACTTTTCCAATCTCAGGGTCATTCGTAAATGCTTTATTCACAATGAACTGCTCTATCAAGCTGAGAACTAGGTAGAAAGTTAGAACCAGGAAATATTCCCCATGCTATTCATTGTACATCATACATTACATAGAATTGCATGGAGTTCATAGCAAAGAAACATCCCAACTGATCAGGGCCAGTGTTTATGCTTCCTATGTGTCTACTCCTTGTTAACAGGTTTTCATTGACAGCTTATTTAACAGTAAGGGTATTTCACTAGATAGTGCTGATAAAATGGTTTACAGGTTCCCTGTATTTTATACAGAATCACCACTTTCTTTAATGACTTCAATATATTATTGTCGCTGAACCTGAAGTTAAGTAGAACCTTACTTCAGTCTTTACTGTTTCACGTCCATAAGACATGAAAGAGGTCATGAGCTATGTAAATCAATTTTACTTGCTGCTTATGTAAAAATGGACTTTACTGGAACAAAAACGTTGCTGCTAAAATTCCCATGATTTGCAAATTACATACAGTTCTGGGAACTTCCAACATTGATTACAGGACAAAGCTCAAAGTGCATCTTTATGGAATCTCACAAGGATGAAGTAATGGAACCTCAAACTGTCCATTTCCCCAGTCTGAACTTATACAAAGAGAGAGCCATCAAAACTTGTTATACCTGCAGAGGTTCTAATAGCAACCACCTTTCTCCCAAAGTGAACCATGGATTTTGATCTGAAATGTATGGGTCTTTTCCAGTCCCATCTACTATTGGAATCATCGTGGAGAGGGCGGGCAATTTGACGGACTATTTAAAGGTCCGTTGATCTCGAACAGTAATTTCCAGTCCCAGGGCAGGCACAACCAGCAAATCACACCCATGGAAATGGATTGTTAACTGAAATTGACTCAATGGTGGGCAAATCAACTTGACTGAAACTCCTTTGGCCTTTGGAAATTTCTTATGTTATGTTCCTGAACTCCCAGGACACCCAGTCCACTAATACGAAAGTAGGACTCCCTGCTGATAACAAAACGTGCCTCGGGTCAAACCCTCCTTGAAGCCTGGTTCTCTGGAAGATTCCTACCATAGATTGTAGAGTGGACCATGTCTGTTGATATCAACCTCATCTTGCTGAGTCATTACCAACTTTGAACGAATTTGGCAACTTTTGCACGAACCCACCTGAACTTTAACTCCTAAGTGAAGGACCCCTCACTGGACTCATTCAGCGAATTAATATCCATGGGTGGAATTTTCCAATAAATGGCAAAGTGTCAGGTTTTGATTGAAAACCAGTGTGGTTCACCCCAGAGAAACAGCCTGGTGTTTTCTCCAGATCTTCTGACACTTTGTCAAAATAAAGCAAGGTGGGTGTATTTTGTGGCGTCATTCTTGAGGAATGACACGTAAACACCTGAAGGCTGGCTCCACAAAGATCAGGGCACTTCAATCCTCAATGCCCTAAAAGTTCGGGAACCTTATTTAAATAAATGATTATATCGTTAAAGGGCTACCCCACCATTTCCGCTCCTCCCTGCAACATTGGGATCTCCCCCCCTTGCTGACATGACGTCACATTGGCGACATTTACAACAGGTTTTTAAAAAACAGAACAAGTGGGGGAAGGGTTTTCCCATGTCCCTGGGGAGACCTGTGGGGGTTGGGGTTGCGGGATGGGGGGGTGGATTCTCCATGTACGTGGGTGGCGGGGGCGGGGGGGGGGGGGCTTTGTTATTGAAGATCGGGGTGCTCTCGACTTCGGGATTCCCAATGTTGCCGGCATTTTTCTGGCCCCGCTTCACCCGGTCCGCATGACGGCATGGGTCACACTTCCCTTTCTTTGTACCAAGAGCTGGATCATCTGATGAGAACTGCCAGCCGTGCAGCCGGCGAGCTACACGCTGGTTTTCTAACCTGAGCCAGTACTTGGTGCAAAATTGATAAAATTCTGCAGTATGTGTGGCCCAACCAAGGTCCAATAACTTCTCTTGTGAAGTGAATGTACTGCTATATGAGTTTGGCAATATGGACAATTGCCCTGTGTGGAGTCTATGGGCAGGAGTTTCTGTCCCCACCAGCAATGGGCATCACTGGGAGTGGGATGGGAAAATATGGAGAGCAACCTGGCCACTCTCCAAATTTTCCTATCCTGTCCAGGATGATCCCCACTGTTGGTAGGATCAGAAAATCCCAACCTTCGTGTCTCGTGGAAAGTGATAACCAGGTTCATTGAAGTTACAGTATTTAACGAGGGTGGGGACAGTGGTGGTATGGGAAGAGATATAGGAAAGGTGGCACACTTTTAAGTAATCTGGCATAGGTATCCTAAGTATGCTACATTGGTGGACCAAAATATTATGGCACAAAGAAATGTCTATTTACCTGTTCCATGTTTACTGTTCACCCATGACACACATTTTCACAACACTGCAATCTGTCATTGCATTTCATAAATACACATCACTCAGCAAGGGCACACATTCAAGATTCAATGTACGATTGAAGTCTTGCCACAATCATGTCTGCCATAAATTTTGAATATCAAAGCATTGAATCACACAAACCTACTGACTTATTGACAGCTAAAATGGACTTCAGGTGCACACATGAATGCGATCAGTGACCCTCTGTATTTTAGGAAATACATTGGTGCAGCAATATTGGGCACTTGTGTCATGCTAATCAGTGGGAAAGGAAGTGAACACAGACTGTTTTCTTGGAGCATTGAATTGTTGTATCTTGCCATGCAGTGCATCTAACTTACTTAAACTCCAGTGGATGGGAAAACATATTTTGCTCTCATTTTACTTTTCAAACTCTCTATTTTATATTGTTTTCACATTTTATTCCATTTAGGGTGACCAGGTAATCAAAAATGAAAGCTGGGACTCCCTGAGCTTCCCCACAACAGGAACAGATTTCCCTTTGCAACTCCTCCAATGCAGCAACTTCTTTATTTGTAACATTATACTCCCGAAAACAAATGAGATGACCATCAACCTTTTCTTCTTTGCAAAGGCGATTTCCTGTCAAGTCCCCAGAAAACAACGCTCTGCGGATTTGGACAAGCATCTCCTGCCTTCCTGCTGCCTATATTCTGTCTGCTTTACCCTAGCTGTCTTCCACACGTTATCTGGAAATGTAGTGTCATGCTGTGAGGCAGAGTGGACACAAACTGTGTCGACTGCAGAATAGGGTGGCAGATCTAGGATGCATGCACAAACCTAAATTCAATTTGAACTTGTTCCGCTCCTGCAGAATGAATGGGAAAGCTGAAAACTGGAACATTCGACTTATTCTGAGGAAATGGCCGGGATGCCAGGACATTTAATGAAAAGCCAGGCTGTCCAAGCTTATCTGGTCACCTTAATTCTATTACTTGTCATGAAAATTGAAAGGCAGGCAATCAGATAACAAGTCCAGTTTAATTCACACTCCAAATTTCCATCTCTCTAAGGGTACTGATTTCTTCTCTGCTTAATGTCTCTAGCCAGAGTTGGGAAAGGGTTAGGTGGGAAACTTGTCTGACTCCTACAAGCTGCCTATCTATGTTTTATAGTTGACCAGCTGTACAAACTTTTCATAGACCAATAAGGCATAAATCATTCATGTTATCATTCAGTAATTAGAATAAAAGCTACCAAGACACTGAACTATCACAAAATGTGAAGGCAAGACACTGATTATTTTTTAACTTAGAAGGAACTCAGCCAATGAAAATCAGAATGAAAATTACAAAGATAACTATGAATGAAAGAGGCCATTCAGCCTCACTCATTCAAATTCTTTAAGGCTGTTGATTAGAATTTAATGTCAGATTAACAGTACAAACGAAACTGCTGTTTTACATAATTTAAAGTGCACTCTGGGATATATATTTAAAATGAGGAAGGGCTGATTTAGCTCAGTGGCTACATGTTATACATTCTGCTTTATTCCAGCTGGTCTGACTATTATTGTAGGCTGTTGATTATAGTTCAATAGGTAGTCATACACATGTTAACTGCAAGTCTTTATTGACTCTTAGAACCATTTACAGTATAGGGTACAAACTAGGATCCATTGCCATGCTTGGGTTTGCACAGGGCTCCACCCAACACCACGCTGACTCCGGGTGCAGGTCATGCACTCCCTTACATCACTGTGGGTGGTACTATACTCTGTCTCATATTAAACCTGTACGTGCCAGGTCCTTATACTACACATCCCCCCAGTCTTTATCCAATGTATTTAATGTTATATTAGTTCACTTCATGTCTTACATTGTTATTACTATGTCCTCAGTGTTACTACATTATCACCATTATTACATTATCACTACCCATTCTCCCCTTCAAGTCCTTCAATTCAAAGGTTTAAATGGTCATGAGGCCTTATAACTCTTCCATATATTGTTCACACTGCTGTTTGAGGAGCTGCTGATTCTTTCTGTAAGTTTGGAGACTGTTCTAGCATCTGGGCATGTTCCTCAATATCTTTCCATTGCATAGGGGGGATGGATGGACAGTGTTAGGCAACTCCTCCTGTTTCTCCTGACGGCACCCCCTGTGGTGTCAATCAGTAGGAACAAGGTTGGTCCTCATTCTTTTCTGCAAGTTCTTTTCTCTTGACGTCTTTAATCCAGACCTTGTCACCTTTCTCTAATTGTGGCAAGTGTCTGGAGTGGTTCTTTCTGTTGTAGATGGCGACTTGCTTTTGCTTATAGGATGGCTCTCCAGCTTGGATATACTGGTAATCATAGAATCTTGACAGTGCGGAAGGAGGCCATTTGGCTCATTGTGTCTGCACCTACTCTTTGACAGAGAATCTTTCCCAGGCCCTATCCCCATAATCCTAGTGTGAGGTTTTTTTGACAGGATTGGAAGTAGTGTGTGGAGTTTCCTGTCCATCACACGTTCGGATGGTGACAGGTTGTACTGTAAAGAAGTTGACCTATGTATGAGCAGTGCTGAGGGGAATAGCTTTTACTGTACAGATCTTCTTTCAGTCTTCCCATTTGATTGTGGATATCCTGGGGAGCTGGTATGGTGGTTGGAATTGGATGTGGTGGCCAAGTATTCATTGGAAACCGCCCGTTATCGGACATTTCATATGGGATGCCATGGCTCACAAATGTAATTTGTTCTTTAATTACTGCCTATGTGGTACTTGTATATAGTTGCTTCACCTCAATCCATCTGGAGAAGTAGTCCATCATGATAAGGCACGATTTTCTGTTGAAGATGAACAGCTCAAAACCCAGCCTTTCCCGTGACCTGTTAGTGAACTGTGTGAGGGTAAGGGGCTCTCTTTGGTCCATTCAATTCCTGGGCGACATTGTCAGTGATAAAGACATGACGGCAAACCCACAAAAAAAAACAAGGCTATCAGCAACTTCCCAACACCATCCTGATCCTGTTAGTGCAACACACAGACCGGCAATTTGCAATGATGTTTTCAATCATCTTGGAAATTCCTGGCCACAAGACAGCATATTGAGCCCTTGCTCTGCCCTTGGTGATGCCCAGGTTCTCTGCCTTCAAGGAAACTGGGATGACCAGCCGTTCATCGTAGACCATGATGTCTTCTATAATCGTGAAGTGTTTTTGTCATTTGAACTAGGTCATCTTTCTTGGTAGTATATATGGATGTGGGTATACTCATCGCACATCTGTTCCTAGTGAATCTGTTGGAGTTTACTTGTGATTGCTGGCAGGTCTTGAATTGAGGATGGTGTTGTGAACTGTTTCTTTGTGGGTCTGTCCTGTTGCCTTTATCACCGATGATGTGACCCAGGAATTTAATTAATGTTTTGGAAAACTTGCATTTGTCATTCAATGGCAGCCCTGCTTCCTACAGGCGCTCTCAGATTGCTACCAGTCTCTTGTCTTGTTTATTCAATGTTGCACCATGAAACAATACATTATCCATGTGACAAATGACCTGCTGAAGTCTCTGCAAAATGGAAACATTGTACATTGAAATATTTCTGGCATTGATGTGATTCTAAACAGCAAGCAGTTGAAGCAGAATCTGACAAAATGGGTGATAAATGTTGTCAGAAACCTGGACTCTGTGTCAAGAGGGAGTTGCCAACAGTCGCTGTTTGCATCCAGTTTTGAAAATCTCTGCCTTCAGCTTCCAGGTCTTTCTCTGGAACTTTTTCCTGCCATTTTCCTCTGCGCCTCTGCTTCTGTAGTTGCTCTTCAGGCCAGAATGCTTTGTTGAATTTTTTGCAGTCTTCCAGCATTTCGCTTGGCTCTGTATTTTAGTGAGGTTCTACGCTTTTATCTCTCAGCTACTACCAATATGTCGGGTTTTGGTTATAGGTCTGAAGAAGTCTTTGTAGTCATACTAGGGTTAAAAGTAAGTCTTTATTGACTATTATGCCTATTTACAAACATAGTAAAAGGTAAAAGCTAGGGGCTGTCTCCATGCTTGGGTCTGCATGCGGCTCTGTCCAACAGCACGCTGACCCTGGATGTGGGGCTGGGTAGTACTGTTCTCAGTCCCACATAAACCCTGTATGTGTCAGATCCTTATACAACAACTATCAGCTCTATCATGGAAACTGAGCAGTTAAAATAATAAAGTTCAGGTGAGTTATGAGTGATGAATTACTATGGAAAAAAAGTACTAGTCTAGGATTGTTTACATAATAGCTTAGTTCAATTGTTGAACTCTTGCTTCTGAATTGGAAGGCTGTGGTTCAAACCCCCTTCTGGATTAAACACGACCTCACTGCAGTACTGAGGGAGTATAAAGTATCTGAAGGTACTGCCACCTGAATTAACTATTGAAGAGCTCACACTAATAATTGAAGAGCAGTGAACTGCACTGGCCAAAATTCTACTCTTGGCACCGTCCAAAGCAAATCTAAATTGCTTGATCGGACATATAGTACCTGATTTTTAACCCATTCCAAACCCACTCACTTGCGGAATTTAAATTAGGGCTCGTATTGCAATTTCTTTCCTATAGTCACTGTAATCAATTGCCTACAAAATGCTTTTGAATATAAGATACCATTAGGGGAGATTTTCTGCTTTGTTCTCAACACATGCTAGGAATACGTATCAGGAAAGTTTGTTCTCCCAGTCTGCAATTTTCTGTTCATTAAAATTAATGGACAGAATATCATGAGCTGAGGATGTACTATGTGCTCCCAATATGTGCCGAGAATGCCAAAGCAGAAATACTCCATTTATATAATCACAAGTCTTTTTTTTTCATAACCATAACATTTTATGATCTGATCTACAAGTGACATATTTGAGTACTCCTCATTCACAATTAGAACAGAAGTGAATGGGTATACATATTTTAATATAGTAATTGATGGAGTAAAAATGACAGTAATATGAAATAGGATGCTCCAGTCGGATTATTTCTAAAACCCTGCAATTTATGTAATTAACAAATGGTGGAAAAAAGTAGTAACTAATGCCTAATCCTATGACTAAACAGAGACCAAAGTTATAATTCAATGAAATATAAAGTAACAGAATATTACAAATCAAAACTTTGATGAGTAAATGCCAACAATACTATAATGTTCATTTCATCTCACACCTCCATAATTAGGTGGATAAGGGTGAAGTAATTTAATAGGCATGAAATGATTTGCTTGGAAAGGAGCTCCTGAATTATTCACAGATCATATCACAAAACTGCACAAAGATTGTGTACAAACTGACCTCTGGCACCCTCACCCAAATCCTTTTATATCAGAACAGCAACTTAAAAGTGTGCGTCACAAAGAGCATGAAGGAATTTATGAGTAGCGAACTCCATGCTTTTTAACATAAAGGAAGAGAAACTATACCACGTCCAAAAGACTAGGCACAAATATAAATCAACTTCTTATCATTTAAATTGGAACCTATCCCCATTAAGATTTCTCTGTTTTTTTAAGAACAAATTAAATTGTTGTAAATTACTATTTAAAGTAAAGTGAAGCATATTTACTAGTCACAAGTAAGGCTTACATTAACACTGCAATGAAATTACTGTGAAATTCCTCTAGCCGCCACACTCCGGTACCTGCTCAGGTCAATGCACCGAACCAGCATGTCTTTTGGACTGTGGGAGGAAATTGGAGCACCTGGAGAAAACCCACGCAGACACGGGGAGAACATGCAAACTCCACACAGACAGTGACCCAAGCTGGGAATCGAACCAGGGTCCCTGGTGCTGTGATGCAGCAGTGCTAACCACTGTGCCGCCCCACTGCCACTGAGAAACACTATGCACACACAGCTCTTGATTCATTCACTGATTTTTATTTTCATGTGGACAGTGGGTCATTTTAATTTTGAACAACTACAGAACTGTATACATCTGAATAATCGCCCAATATCAGCCAAGCTGTCAGGAAATCATCATCATGCTGTTGATACCATGTCATGGTGTGGTTGTTCGGTTGTTAGCAGCACAAGATTTGATATGCTACTTATAACAATCAAAGTGAAGAGAAATAGACCTGAACAATGTAAATGATTTTGCAAAAAAAACTCACTAATTTTCACAGAAGTTATATTATTCATACATGGAGCCAATGAAACATAAGGCCCGATTTTACTATCAAGTTGCGCCCATTTTCGGGCGCGCAAACTTGGTAAAGTCGGGTGTGAGGTGACTAGTGCGATCTGCACCCGCCTCCATGATGGTTTCCCCTTTACCAAGGCCCGAAAATGGCCACGATCGAAAACACCCCGAAATAGGCGTGACGGTCATTTAAATGCATTTGCATGCATTTAAATTGACTTTACAGGCTGCACACCCAACCTTACTGGCACTTCCCCCTTTACCACCGCGTTCGCCCATCCAGTTTCAGCGCGAAACAGACATGCTCTACAAAAGTCTGATTCGGGCACTCCAGCCAGTGAGGAAGTAAGTGCCAAGCATCCAATGGCTCTCTGCATGGGATCTGGGGTTGGGGGGTCCACTGCCACTCTGCCTATAATCAGTGAGGGGGAAGGGGTTCCGCCTCCACTCTGCCTATGATCAGTAAGGGGAAGGGGAGTTCTGCTGCCACTCTGCCTGTGATCAGTGAGGGGGAAGGGGGGTCCACCTCCATTCTGCCTATGATCAGTGAGGAGAAGGGGGGTCCGCTGCCAGTCTGTCTGTGATCAGTGAGGAGGAAGGGGGGTCCGCCTCCACTCTGCCTGTGATCAGTGAAGGGAAAGGGGCAGTCTGCAGACACTCTGCCTATGATCAATGAGGGGAAGGGGGGTCTGCTGCCACTCTGCGTGTGATCAGTGAGGGGGAGGGAAGTGAGGGGCCCATGATCGGTCTGGGTGGCGGAGGGGGAGGGGGGATAAGGAGGTCAGTAATGTTGTGGGGGTGGGCCAATGTCTGTGGGGACCAGGGGGAGGTATTATCCGGCCCGGGAGCGATGTGGCAAGGAAACCACATTCAATCCTTTTTTTTCTGCGCATGCACAATTGGAGGCGTTGATCAGAGCTGCAAGATTTTGGGCGCATTAAGCTCCGCCACAGGCTTCTGCAGCGTGATTCAGAATTTCTGATGTTTTTTCAGGCAGAGTGCGTATGGGAGCTCCTGAAAACGGGTCTAAAAGTCCTCCCAGCACTTAGAATGAAAATGGTAAAATAGAGTCAGTACTTGCAATGACAAGGTTACCAGATACTGACATATTCATGATAATAATAGTGGCAGTATTTTAGAATGTTATTGCAAAGCACAATGAACAGATGGGAGAGGATGTACAACTATAATCCTACATATTAGACCATAAGACCATAAGACATAGGAGCGGAAGTAAGGCCATTCGGCCCATCAAGTCCACTCCACCATTCAATCATGGTTGATTTCAACTCCATTTACCCGCTCTCTCCCCATAGCCCTTAATTCCTCGAGAAATCAAGAATTTATCAATTTCTGTCTTGAAGACGCTCAACGTCTCGGCCTCCACAGCCCTCTGTGGCAATGAATTCCACAGACCTACCACCCTCTGGCTGAAGAAATTTCTCCTCATCTCTGTTCTAAAGTGACTCCCTTTTATTCTAAGGCTGTGCCCCCGCGTCCTAGTCTCCCCTGCTAATGGAAACAACTTCCCTACGTCCATCCTATCTAAGCCGTTCATTATCTTGTAAGTTTCTATTAGATCTCCCCTCAACCTCCTAAACTCCAATGAATATAATCCCACGATCCTCAGACATTCATCGTATGTCAGGCCTACCATTCCTGGGATCATCCGTGTGAATCTCCACTGGACCCGCTCCAGTGCCAGTATGTCCTTCCTGAGGTGTGGGGCCCAAAATTGCTCACAGTACTCCAAATGGGGCCTAACCAGTGCTTTATAAAGCCTCAGAAGTACATCCCTGCTTTTGTATTTCAAGCCTCTTGAGATAAATGACAACATTACATTTGCTTTCTTAATTACAGACTCAACCTGCAAGTTTACCTTTAGAGAATCCTGGACTAGGACTCCCAAGTCCCTTTGCATTATGAATTTTGTCACCGTTTAGAAAATAGTCCATGCCTCTATTCTTTTTTCCAAAGTGCAAGACCTCGCACTTGCCCACGTTGAATTTCATCAGCCACTTCTTGGACCACTCTCCTAAACTGTCTAAATCTTTCTGCAGCCTCCCCACCTCCTCAATACTACCTGCCCCTCCACCTATCTTTGTATCATCGGCAAACTTGGCCAGAATGCCCCCAGTCCCGTCATCTAGATCGTTAATATATAAAGAGAACAGCTGTGGCCCCAACACTGAACCCTGCGGGACACCACTTGTCACCGGTTGCCATTCTGAGAAAGAACCTTTTATCCCAACTCTCTGCCTTCTGTCTGACAGCCAATCGTCAATCCATGTTAGTACCTTGCCTCGAATACCATGGGCTCTTATTTTACTCAGCAGTCTCCCGTGAGGCACCTTGTCAAAGGCCTTTTGGAAGTCAAGATAGATAACATCCATTGGCTCTCCTTGGTCTAACCTATTTGTTATCTCTTCAAAGAACTCTAACAGGTTTGTCAGGCACGACCTCCCCTTACTAAATCCATGCTGACTTGTCCTAATCCGACCCTGCACTTCCAAGAATTTAGAAATCTCATCCTTAACGATGGATTCTAGAATTTTGCCAACAACTGAGGTTAGGCTAATTGGCCTATAATTTTCCATCTTTTTTCTTGTTCCCTTCTTGAACAGTGGGGTTACAACAGCGATTTTCCAATCCTCTGGGACTTTCCCTGACTCCAGTGACTTTTGAAAGATCATAACTAACGCCTCCACTATTTCTTCAGCTATCTCCTTTAGAACTCTAGGATGTAGCCCATCTGGGCCCGGAGATTTATCAATTTTCAGACCTTTTAGTTTCTCTAGCACATATTCTCAGTTCCTAATAAGTACCTTGTTACTTGGAGATGCTGAGCGAATCTCTCATGCTTCCAAAGAGAAAATACTGGTCTACCTTCGCTGGACCACCATTCTCTTCGAGCAGAGGATTCAGTGCAGATTGCTCACCAACTCAATCACAGTTGGCCTAGGAGATGTATTCAGTATATTGCATGAATTCCGTTGAATGCAGAGATAATACTTGAAGCAAAAATAATTACAGGAGCTCAAAATTTCAATTAAAAATATGCACAGAAGTGGACTGGGTCACTTCTGTGTTGTGTAATGGGGCTAAAAGAGCTCACACTCTATATTTTTGGAAATATATAATATACATATATACCGTGGCTCATTTCTATAATTTTAAAACTGGACAATGATCTTTTAAAATAACTAATGTCTGGCTGCGCCTCTTGAACAATAAGAGCTATTTGGCAGTGTCACATAAACGTGTGCCTCATTATCTCTGAAGAGAAACTAAAGGCCTCTGTCGGCTGCAGAGACCAAATTCAAAGATGTTATAAAAAGGCCAACTATATTTCATTGGCCAGGCCTAGCCAACTGGAGCCAAGTCATCTGCTTGGATAAAGGACCCTGCAACCTCCAATTAAGACTCGATGGTTGGAACAGTAACAATCTCAGGAACCCAGGCAAAGAGATATAGACCTTCACCAAAGCCAAAGGAGAGCAGTGGGAGCCATATGACATGTTCCCCCCGACCCGCCCCCCCCATGATGGAACAGTTAATATTGCCCTGTGCAGCTGCAAAGCTCAACCTGTCATCTTTCCATCTACCAAGCAGCAACAGAGAAAAGAGGCTCTGTTAATATTTGAATGCCTGACTCCATCTACATTGTTTTTGGAACTTATGTAATAGCGCCTAAAAGATTGATTCATCTCCATGTGTCTATCTCAATGTGAAAGTTAACTCTACTGGAAAAATGAATTATCCAGCAACAGTTCAACCTGCCAAGCTCTCTGAAGGAATATACTGTTGGACTTTGATTCTGGACTCTGGACACATGTGGAATTTCGTTGTCTTTGCCCTGTACATATTTTTTTCTCTATCCCTTTCTTTTATTTTAAGTGAATAGGAGGCAATATTGCTACCATCCTCCAGTGTTTGAGTTTGTGCAAATAAACTGACTCTCTAAGTTCATTCTATCATGGGTGGCATAGTGGTTAGCACTGCTGCCTCACAGCGCCAGGGACTTGGGTTCGATTTCTGGCTTGGGTCACTGTCTGTCTGGAGTCTGCACGTTCTCCCGTGTCTGCGTGGATTTCCTCCGGGTGCTCCGGTTTCTTCCCACAGTCTGAAAGCCGTGCTGGTTAGGTGCATTGGCGATGCTAAATTCTCCCTCAATGTACCTGAACAGGTGCTGGAGTGTGGCAATTAGGGGATTTTCACAGTAACTTAGAATCATAGAATCTACAGTGCAGAAGGAGGCTATTTGGCTCATCGAGCCTGTACTGACAACAGTGTCCCCCCTGGTCCTATTACTGTAACCCTCCTAATCCCCCTGACACACTAAGGGGCAATTTAGCATGGCCAATCAACCTAACACGCACATCTTTGGACCGTGGGAGGAAACCAGAGCACCCAGAGGAAACCCACGCAGACACGGGGAGAATAGGCAAACTCCATACAGAGACTCACCCGAAGTTGGAATTGAACCCAGGTCCCTGGCACTGTGAGGCAGCACTGCTAGCCACCGTGCTGCCCCAACTTCACTGCAGTGTTAATATAAGCCTACTTGTGACTAATAAATAAAATAAAATATATATCATGAGTTCACTGTGGGATTATTTATGGAAATTGGATCACCCCAAAACCAAAGGATTGGGAAATACACAACCGCTTATCAAGGAGGAAGCAAATCAAAAACACCTTACAGATGGGTGGTGAGAGGAGAAATCAGGACTGTATAACTTAAACCCCCTTCTGTCCATAACAGTTAGCATACTAGCCCTACACTTTTAAAGTGGACACTTTGGTCCATCTCCTTCATGGATCAGTACGCTGAGCCATAGATATAAAAAATGTAAAGGCAAAATACTGCAGATGCTGGAATCTGAAACAAAAACAGAAAATGCTGGAAAATCTCAGCAGCTCTGACAGCATCTGTGGAGAATGGAGCCAATGTTTTGAGTCAGGATGACCCTTCATTAGAGCTGGAGCTTGCATGTGGCAGAAGGGGACCTTGGCCTTTTCCACATCTGCCTTATTAAGTCCGTGTTGGGAAGGTTCATGAATGGCATCTAGCCTGCACCAATCAAAGCCCTTAAGTTGTGATTAATGATTACTTAAGACTCGGTGGCACGTGGCACAGTGGTTGGCACGTGGCACAGTGGTTAGCACTGCTGCCTCACAGCGCCAGGGACCCGGGTTCAATTCCGACTTCAGGTGAGTCTCTGTGTGGAGTTTGAACATTCTCCCGTGTCTTTGTGGGTTTCCTCCGGGTCTGGCTACCACCCACACTCCAAAGATGTGGGGTTGGGTTGATTGGCTGAGTGTCACCGCCCCCCCCCCACCACCCCCCCCCCCCCCGCCCTCCGCCTTGCTGCTGACCATTGTGACAACCACATCAAGATCTCCCTCCTGCCATCACTCACCAATGGCCTGGGTCCTGAGACAATCCTGGGTCTCGGGTGGGTCTATTGCCGGCAGCAACCACTGTTCCTGCAGTGCCACAGCCAGGCACTGAAAAACTGCTGGCCTCTAATTGGCCAGCAGCCCTCAGTGGACAGGGCTTCTGCACCAAAGAAATGCTTGATGTTGCCCAGTTAGGTTTTTTTTTAGAGATGATAGTGACTTTAAGGGGCAACTGGACAAATACATGAATAGGATGGGAATAGAGGGATATAATCCAGTAGAGGGAACAGTAGAGGGTTTTAGTTCAGACAGACAGCATGGTCGGTGCAGGTTTAGAGGGCCGAAGGGCCTGTTCCTGTGCTGTAATTTTCTTTGTTCTTTGTTCTCTTTGTTCTTTTGGTGCCTGATTGGCACTTAATATGGCAGGATTTCCCTAAAAAGGGTGACGCTGGGCTCTTGTTAGCTCTCCAGCTAACAGGTGAGACTCCCATTGTCGATATTAAATTCCACCCTTGGTGTAAGTTAGCATAAAGGCTGCATAGTTTTGGCTGAGTTTAAGTTTACAGAGGAGGAAGACTGACCAGGAGAGATGAGTCTGGAGCTAACAAAGGCATTTATAAGTGCCTTTCATGAAGCAAGGCTATTTAGACTTACACAAAATAGTGACACTGGTAACTGCAGTTATTTTTAATTAATCAACAGATTTGTTGTTCTTTTATTTTATGGTTATTAAAAAATGCACCTAAAAAATGTAGAGTATATTGCATAGTCGTGCTGTCTTAGAAAATTTAAACAATGAATGGAACCAAAGCATAAATTATGAATGATACAATTATGAGAATCCGTGACTTGTCACGCTGGAATCCAAGCACTGTTTTATTAATATAGTTGCTAACCCTGACCACGTGGTGCCATGATCAGGTGACTGTGCATTGCTCGAAGATACACAGGCACTACATCAGCTGCACTGCCCAAAAGGCAAGGCAGTTGCCATTATTGTCAACCCTATTCTTACACACAGTTACAATTTCTGCTAACTCTAAAGCAATGTATCATCAAGTTTAATCCGAATGTTGAAACAAAGCTGCCCCCGCAACTTCTAAAATAGTCTGCTGCTTTCCTTATCACTGAAACATGCCTGCTTTTAGTGCTAATCCTAACCCAGTTTAAAACTGTATGGTTGCTGCTGTTCCTGATAACTGCCCATAATGGTAAAGCTGCCATCAACGCAGCAGGGTTGCCAACCCATTTCCAGATATATATTTCTGCTAAATGGTGCATGAAACTTCCAGTTGCATACCATTTTTTTTATTAAAAGCAGAAATAAAAAGACAGTATTCCTTGGAACTGTGGCAACATTTGCCATTATCAAATGAGTTTACCGATAAATTCATTTACTCCCAACTCTTTTGCTTTCAATTTTCCAATTCAGCAATCTGTGCTTACACACTCTCCACTTTTTCATCAATATCTGACATTTTATTATTTTTCTGAAAAATTCTATTTGCTTCCTGCTACATGGAATGATATATTTTTGCTCTTGCCAACGTACAATATTTAATTCTTCAGAGCTCCAAGTCCCTGTAAAATCTCGAGAGAAAATAGAACTTAATGTAGTTTTATTTTTCTCTGTTCCAGATGCTATGATTTTCTTGTCTGGAAATATATGAAGAATTTATTAAATTATGGATTTAATAAAAGATGCAGAGATTTCCTGAGCGGCATTGGACCAGTGTAAATTATTTTTTCAGAATTAATTTCGACTAGATTTCCTGTTGCATCTAGAAAGGTAAAAAAATTGATTTGAAGCAAATCTCTGAAGAGCATTACCCCTTATAGGCAGCACTACTTGAATTAATTTAGTAAACTCCGTGCATTACGTTTGTGGGCGAGTCCTACCAGTCTAGATGACAAATGCACAGACAGAACAAGTAAATGTAATAGTGAGGCAGGTGAAATAGAAGCAAAGGGGAGTCACATTGCCTCTCATTACTGAGAATACCCGCTCTGACGTGCCCAGACATTTGACACGAACTCTCGCCAAACCTTTGTAATGTACCTGGCAGATAACTGAAAGGGCTTTATCAGATTTTCAGTGACGGAACAAAACCTCTACGAGGGTGTAAGACTGCCATCTACAGACAGAAACCGAACATTCCCGAGATTAGGGATGAACACTTGAGGAAAAGCCCATTTCCCCCTTTCAAAACAGGACATAGGTTCGCGCGATTAAATTTGGTTGAACAACAACTAACCATAAGCAGGCTTGCTCATTTCATTTTTTTGTTGCAGAGGTAGATCCATTAGAAAAGGGGGAATTATAGATCGGTTTTAATAGCCGAATGTAACGAAGGTCAGTGATCTGCCCCTCTGCGCTCTCCACCCTACGATATTCCAGAATGGGTGTGCTGCACAATGCCCCGATCAAACTGGGAGCACCGTCGAAACTCTACTTTGAAAATAACCCGGTTTTAAGACACATCTGCTTTACATTTCACTGATATTTCAGATTCTTTAAAATGTTGCTATGCTTCATTCTTGATGCTACTTCAAGTGTAGCGGCAATGCAGATTTGAGCTGGAAAGTTGTGTCGGATTGATTGGTGGAAGAAAGATACTGCGAAGGCTCTAATCCAGGCGCTACATTGTGAATAATTCACAAAGCAACATATAAATCTGGAGTGTACAGGAAAAGTGGGTCTTAGTGCGTTGATGTCATTTAAACGTGGTGTTTAGTTGTTTTATTATATGAACACAATGAAAGCAACATGCAACTCTAAAACTTCTTACCTGAAATGATGGATGCTGCCCTGAATATGTCTGAAAGCCTATTGTTCAGTGGCTCGTAAGGAGAACCGACCAGATCATGACCTGTAATTGTAAACCCTGAGGGAGGTACAATCACAGTGTGTTGAGTTACATTGTATTTTTTTAATCTTTAGAAGTAGCTTTTTACATGATTTATTTTAAAAGGAGCTTTGAAACTATCTGCCGTACCATGCATGAAACTTTGGTGGATACTCCAATATATTCGGAGACATCGCTTCTCGTTCTTCATGCCCCGCTTACACCTGCAGTTGTACAGCGGGCTCTGTTGGACCACCTCCATGGCGCTGATACACTCGTTCTTGGCTTCAGGTCCGGTGACCATGCTAGCACTACCGGCCAGGCATTGCCTCAGGGTCCGATACTTACTGCTGCAGGCCAGGTCACCGGTACACAGTTCATTGGCCTTTACGCAGTCAACGCGGTTAAGGGTAGGGACAAAATTCCCACCTGCAGTCTTAACTACCGCATCTGGAGACGGGGAAACACACGAGACAATAATAAGCACATATTAGTCCAAAAGGTTTCATGATCTTCATAAATAATAATAGTGAACCGATAAGCACCCCCCCCCCCCCGCCTCCCAAACAACATTGCAGACAATTAACCACATCCAAAGCATTTCCAATAGTTATCTAACGTAGGATAATGTTCCAAAGGGAATTATCAATCTTTAAATACATTTCAATGCTGGTTGAAGTGATATGAAGGAAGATATTAAATTAACATTTTGTGTACACCACGAACACTTCAATGTATTTTTTTCCTAAGGAAATGTCGAATTTGACGTTTAAATATTACACAATAAAACATTACGAGTATGATTCACGTGGAACCAAATTAAACAGTTTAATCAACCGTCAGAGCTAAAACGTCTTTTGTTGGGCTGATCATTTGAAAGGAGGTTGTTAACGTATCAAAAAGGCCTCCAAGACGAAGCATACTTCTCTGTTAAGTTTATGAGAGTGGAGTATTGTTGAAAGGTGGATGGAATGTATTGTGTATCTTACCTATAACGGGCAGAACGAAGTACAAGGCTGTGGAAATCATTGCGGCTCAGCTCTCTCAGCGCACCAGATATGAACAGCTTTGTTTCATTAAGTAGATTCAGCACTTTGACACTCCAGCGTGCTGTACGGACCAACGATGCAAATTATTCCAGTTCAGATCCATTTAGTTTTGGGCACTGACCCCTTTAACTGGCGAGCCAAGCTTTGCCCTCACTTTTAGTCACAGCAGTTGAACGATTGGAGAGATTTTCTTGCGAGCGCGATCTGTAAACCTTTTTTAAAAAAAAAAATTCACATGCAGTATTATACAAATAAGAAACCCTCGCCCCCACAGTATCAGGCCATCCAGCAATAAAGCCTGAAAGTGTTAGCAGACATCCAAGCGATCCATCAGTTCAGTACCTTGTTCAGCCCCCACTGCTAAGCCTTGTCTTAATGTGTGTGATGTATCCAGCACGCTCACACCAGCAGCAGCCTGCTTTCAAAGAAACGCCTGCAGCTTCCCTCAACTCCGAACTCGCATTCAGCCACTTACAGTACTTTCTTACGCACCGTTTATTTCCAAACCCCCTCCCCCGCCTCCCGCCAACGATCCTTCCCCTCCCCCCCCACCCCGCCGCCCTCCAGCCTCTTCATCTTCCTCGCTTTGAAACGAATACGTGACATTTTAGTTACTGGATGATGTACCGAGTTAAATGATTGTTTCTCATTTCCGTTTGGCAAGGAGCTTATTGGAGGATTTACACGTGAAAAAAAGGTTCAAAACTATTGTTCAGCTGGTGATCAGATAGATATGGAGAGATCGATTGTTTCATACTGAGCACATTGCGAAGAGGTATGAAAGATTAAAAGTTAAGGAAATGATTATACCGGAGGCATGTGTAACAGTAAACCATCGCCAACAGAAACAGAGAGTGCTGGAAAATCTCAGCAGGTCTGACAGCATCTGGTGGGAGAGAATAGAGCCAATGTTTTGAGTGTGGATCTAGACTGGAAACGTTAGCTTTATTCTCTCTCCACAGATGCTGTCAGACCTGCTGAAATTTTCCAGCATTTTAATCGTCGCCTACTGGCTGGAAGGTGGAGGCTACAATTGCGATTGAAATCCTCTGAATTTGGCAATTTGAGAGAATGGCAATAAAATCCATTCTTCCATCTACAGAGCGCTTTGTTCTACTTCCTTGTGCGTCCAGTTTGCACTGGTGAATAACGCAATGGATAAATTTCACTAATTGCACTGTCAGGGATACCTGCAATCCTTACAGGGTGTCCTGAAAACCTTAAGAACGATCCCTTCCAAACATTACCACTGGTGTTCGCCGTTCCTTTCGCCAACGGAGAACTATTCATTTCCTCCGCGCTTTAATATCTGACAAAAGACGAGAGCTGTAACCTGGTGCCGCACCTGGGAAATTCGGGAAGGAGTTGCGCTTTGGGAATGAAAATTCCGACTTTCTTATTCTTACTGATATCGCCACGTGTCATTCGGAGAGCCCGTGGCGGGTGTAGCAGATCTACAATTGCAACAGCATCTGATAAGACCAAATTACTACTTACTTGCCCAACCCAGCTTACAGGATGGAGTGAAGAGGGGAAAACAAAGGCAAAAATGTATCATAGAAATCCGACAGTGCAGAAGGAGGCCATTCGGCCCATCGAGTCTGCACCGACCACAACCCCACCCAGGCCCTACCCCCACATATGTACCCACTAATCCACGCATCACAGGACTCTAAGGGGGCAATTTTTTAACCTGGCCAATCAACCTATCCCGCACATCTTTGGACTGTGGGAGGAAACCGGAGCACCCGGAGGAAACCCACGCAGACACGAGGAGAATGTGCAAACTCCACACAGACAGTGACCCGAGCCGGGAATCGAACCCGGGACCCTGGAGCTGTGAAGCAGCAGTGCTAACCACTGTGCTACCGTGCCGCCCTGGTATAGATATTTTGTAACGGTACAAGGTATAAAATCTGGTCTAAGTACGTAAGAATGAGAGTAGGCCATTGGGCCCCACCGTCGGTCAGTAAAATCACTAGATCTTCTTTCTGAATTCTACTTTCGTACCCTATCCCAGGTTTCTCAATTTCCCTCCTGTACAGCAATCTATCTTTGCAGTTTTGGAGATACAACAACAACATATATTTATTTATATAGCACCTTTAACAGAATAATATGTCCCAAGGCACTTCACAGATGTGTTATACAACAAACGATGGCAATGAGCTACATGAGGAGGTCTAAGGCCAAATGCTGGAAGTTTTGTCAAAGAGGTGGGTTTTAAGGAGTGTCTTAAAGGAAGAAACCAACCTAGTGAGGAGTAGAGAGAGAATTCCAGAATTTAGGACCGAGGCAATTCAAGGTGCCAACGACCAAAGATGGAGTGATTAAAATTGGGGATGCTCAAAAATGTTAGAATTAGAGGAGCATGGATATTTTGGAGAGTTGTAGGGTTTGAGGAGATTACAGAGAGAGGGAGAGAAAAAGTCATGGAGGGATTTGAAAACAAGGATGAGAATTCTAAAATCAAGTTGTTGCTTGACTGAGAGCTAATGTGGGCCTGTGAACACAGAGGTGAGAGGTGAATGGGAGTTGGTTTGAGTAAAAACATGGACAGCAGAGTTTTGGACCGCCTCGCATTTATGAGGGAGGGCAGAAGACCAGCCAGGACTGCATTGGAATAGTCGGGTCTAGAGGTAACAAAGGCATGGATGAGGGTTTCAGCAGCAGATGAACTGAGCCAGAGGCAAAGTCAGGAATTGTTACAGAGAAAGATGATAATGGTGAAAATATTTGGTCAAAAGCTCATCTTGGGGTTAGATATGAGACCAAGGATGCAACTATCCCGAAGTTTAGGCACAGATAGTTGCTAGGGAGGGGGATGAAGTCAGTAGTTACAGAATTTGGATGGCACAATGGTACAGTGGTTAGCACTGTTGCCTCACAGTGCCAGGGACCCAGGTTCAATTCCGGCCTCGGGTCACTGTCTGTGTGGAGTTTGTACATTCTCTCCATGTCTGCGTAGGTTTCCTCCGAGTGCTCCAGTTTCCTCCCATAGTCCAAAGATGTGTGTGTTAGGTTGATTGGCCATGCTAAATTGATCCTAGTGTTAGGGGGATTAGTGGGGTAAATATGTGGGGTTATGGGAATAGGACCTGGGTGGGATTGTGGTCGGTGCAGATTCAATGGGCCGAATGGCTTCCTTCTGCATTTCAGGGATTCTATGATTCTATGAATGGCTTTAGTGTTCTCAATATTTATTTGGAGAAAATTTCTGCTCATGCAAAGCTGCATGATGGAGAAGCAGTCTGATAACTTAGTAGCCAGAGGAGTCAGGAGAGGCAGTGAGGTGATGTGACATCAGTGTACATGTGAAAACTAATGGTGTGCTTTCAGGTGATGTCTCCAAGGGGCAGTGTGTCGATGTGAAATTGGAGAGGAGCAAGGAGAGGACACCAGAAACAACAGTGCAGGTACAGGAAGAGAAGCGATCGCAAAGGGATATTTTGGTTGTGATTAGATAGAATGGAACCAGGTGAGTGTCGTCCCACCCAACTGGTCGGCAGTGGCGTGGTATTGGAGGATGATGTTGTGAACTGTGTCAAACACCGTAGACAGGTCGAGAAGGACAATAAGAAAAGTTTACCTTTATCGCAGTCACATAGGATGTAATTTGTGACCTTAATAAAAGCCGTTAAGGTACAGTGGCAGCCTGTGAGGGATTGAGGGATTTAAAATGCAGTTCCAGGAATGATAGGCACAGATTTGGGAGACCACACACTTTGAAGGAACTTAAAGAGACAAGCGAGGTTAGAATGAGGCAGTCATTTGCAAGTTAGAGGTGTCAAGAGTTGCTTTTTTGAAGGGAAGACTGATGACAGCAGATTTAAAAAGAGGCAAAACTCCTGAAGAGAGATAATTGTTAACAATATTGGTTAGCAAGGAGACCGGGAAGTGGGGGGGGGGGGGGAGTAAATTGGATGATCAAAGAGTTTAGTGGGAATAGGATTGAGGAAACAGGAGCTGGGTCTCATCAACAAGATGAGCTTGGAAAGAACATGAAGGGAGATAAGAGATAAATTACAGAAATATATGAAATGATGAGGGCAGGGAGGATATAGAGGACATTTGATTGAATGGGCTGGTGTATGGAACTGGCAGAGGCAGCTGATCAGATGGTCTCAATGTGTAGATGTGATGTACTTGGATTTCAAGAAGGCATTTGATAAGGCGCACATTGAAGGTTATTGCCGGAAATAAAAGATAATGGTTGTGCAGGTAACATATTAGCATGAATAGACAATTGGCTGGATGGAATTAATGTTTAAAGTGGTGGTTGGGATGTCAATCAAATAGGCTGCTTTGACTGGCTATTGTCAAACTTCTTGTGTGTCACCGGAGGTGCACTTATTCAGGAAAGTATTCCATCACACTCCTGACTTGCATCTTGTTGATGGTGAACAGGCTTTGGGGAGTCAAGAGGTGAGTTTATGTGCCATAAAATCGTGAGTCTCTGAAACATTCTTGAAACCATAATGTTTATGTGGCTTGCCCAATTAAGTTTCTGTCAGCAGTGGCCCCCAGGATGTTGATGGTGGTGATGTTTGCAATGTCAGTGTTGTTACACTCACTCTTATTGGAGATGTTCATTGTTTAGCACTTGTTTGGCACAAATGCTAATTGCCACATATTGGGCCAAAGCTGAATATTGTCAATGCTTTGCTGCATGCGGGCATAGACTGCTTTGTTATTTGAGGAGTGATGGAATGGAACTCACTTACGTTGAATATCCCCACTTCTGACTTTACAGTAAATGGAATGTCATCAATGAAGCAGCTGAAGGACCTATGGAACTACCCCACGGAACTCCTGCAGTCATGTTAAGAGAATAGATGATTCTCTTCCAAGAACCACAGTCCAATGTGTTAGGTATGATTCCAGACAGTGGAAGATTTCCCCTGATTCACACTGGTGCCAATTTTACCAGGTCTTTTTGCTATCGCATTCAGGGTAAATGCAGCTTTGATATCAAGGGGAATCACTCTCATCTCATGTTTGTACTGAGGTTATAATGAGGTCTGGTGCTGAGTGTCCTCGCAGTGTCCAAAAGAGCAGTGGTGAGCATGTTATGGTATGTTAATGGTGAGTAAGTGCCACTTGATAGCACTGTCAACAACACCATCCATTACCCTGCTGATATCAAGATAAGACTGATGGGATGGCATTTGGTCAGATTGGATATACCCTATTTTTTTATGGACAGGACATACCTGAACAATTTTCCTCTTTCTTGGATAGATGTCGGTGTTATAGCTGTCCTGAATCATCACCTTATCATGAGTCCAGGATTTCTAATTCTACACCCTTCAGCCTAGTGAAACAGTGTCTCAGCAGCTACCCTGTCAAGTGCCTAAGAATTCTATAATTTCAATGGGATCATCCCTCCAGATAACACAAGCTCTTTCTACTCAATTTCTTCCCTTAGGCCAATCCTCTCATTCCAGAAATCCATTTAGTAATCTTCATAGCAACCTCTCTAAGGCAACTATATCCTCCCTTAGATAAGGAAACCAGAACCATACAGGGCACTCCTAATGTGGCCTCATCAAAGCCCTATATAATTGCAACAAATCTTCTTTATTCTTGTACTCAACCCCTTTACGATAATAATTACATTTATATAGTGTTTGCCACGACCACAGCCAAAGAAGTACTTTTGAAGTTTGAACTGTTGTGAAATAAGAATCAGGTTAACATTTCCCTTCCTAATTGCCTGCTGTATCTGCATGCTAACTTTCAGTGATCCTAATACAATGACACCCAACTCCCACTGCATACCAACATTTATTTATCTCATATTTTAGTAGATAATTTCACATTTCCCTCAATTTGCTCTTAAGCCCTCCAAATCTCTTTGCAGCCTCTGAATCCTCCTCACAGTTTACTTTCCGAAGTCTCATTTTATCTATTTGTTATATATATCAGAATACAATATCTTTTAGGCATGTTCAATGAACTTCCATATTAATAGAACATGATTACGGATTTTAAAGTATGTAAATTCAAAGCGGGATTGCTGTACTACATTTGTGGAATTCGCATACTATTTAATTTTAAACAGAAAATTATTGCATTATCGGGAAGATTGGAATTCCCTTTGTTAATCGTTTATGAGCCCATCGTTTGAGTTAATCCCAAATTCAAAATTGAGCCGCGGAGCCTGACTACGGTTAACACTAAAGCAAACTTTCTTGGGAAGCTTTGGTTTAATTATAAAACGCTAGACCATTTATAAAATCCCTTCATTTTTCCAATCGACACGATTCAATTCGCCTGGTTTAACGTTTAGCTCGGATTTGTACCGAAGAAACAAACGGACGTTAAGGGAACGTAAAGTCGGGTTGAAATGACAATCGGTTGTTGAGTAAATAAAGGTGGCATCTGCCACGGGTCGGACAAAGCTGTGATATAACAGATGGTTCAGGCATTGCTCGGTTCAATTCTGTTCCCAGAAGCAAATTGTACTTCACGCGTAAATCTTGAAAAACAAATCATAGAACAATTAAAGCAATCGCCTGAATTTTCCACAAGGATTAAGTAAACACTTTAACAAGAGATACGTGACATGGACGCTCTCCTCGGGTGATAGGGTTTCAAGGCTTCAGGGCACCACCATATATCATGTGTATTCTTCACTATGATAGCAGCGGTCCCAGAGCCACTTGGCTCTGGCTAATTTAGCCGGAGAGTGTAACCATGCAAAAATAGAGTATGGAAACCCAGGGTAACACAATAGGAATGCAAACGTCCTAATATATCCCACGAGGGCTTGCAATGAATGCAACGTGCTCGAAGCAGATGTTTAGTCCCATCTGTTGGGACACAGGCCTTTTGGGAGCCAAACGTCCACGGCGATGGAGATTGGGCACATCTTGTAAATCCTGGGATTCACTAACCAGGGACTTCTGCTGTTAAATCCGCCATTGAGTTTTACAGCACAGAGGGAGCCCTGGCCATCAAATGCCTATCTATTCTAACCCCGTTTTCCAGCACTTGGTCCATAGCCTTGTATGCTATGGCATTTCAAATGTTCATCTAAATACTCTTTAAATATTGTCTCTACTTACCCTTTCAGTGAGTTCCAGATTTCCATCACCCACTGGGTGAAAAAGGTTTTCCTCAAATCCTCTCTAAATATCTACCCCCTGGTTATTGACCACTCTACTAAGAGGAAACATTTCTTCCTATCTACCCTGTCTATGTCCCTCATAATTTTGCACACCTCGATGAAGTTCCCCCTCAGCCTTCCCTGCTCTAAGGAAAACAAGCCCAGCCTAGCCAGCTTCTCTTCATAGCTGAAATGCTCCAGCTAAAGCAACATCATCGTGAATCTCCTCTGCACCCTTTCTAGAGCAATCACATCCTTTCTACAGTGTGGCGACCAGAATAGCACACAGTACTCTGGCTGTGGCCTAACGAGCGTTTTATACAGCTCCATGGTAACCTCCCTGCTCTTATGCTTTATGCCTTGGCTAATAAAGGCAGATATCCCACATGCCTTCTTAACCACCTTAGCTACCTACCCTGCTGCCTTCAGGGATCTCTGGACATGCACCCTCAAGGTGCCTCTGGTCCTCTGTACTTCCTAGCATCCTATCCTTCCTTGTGTATTCCCTTGCTTTTAAGTCCTCTGAAAACATATCACCTCACACTTTTCAGGGTTAAATTCCAGTTGCCACTGTTCTGCCCATCTGACTAGCCCATCAATATTGTCCTGAAATCTAAGGTTTTCCTCCTTACTATTTACCACACCACCAATTTTCGTGTCACCTGTGAACTTACTGATCATACACTGCACCCTGCCCCCACATTCACATCTAGATCATTAATGTATACTCCAAACAGCAAGGGACCCAGCACTGATCCCTGTGGTGCACGACTGGACACAGGCTTCCAGTCACAAAAACAACCTTCAATCATCACCCTCTGCCTCCTGCCACTAAGCCAATTTTGGATCCAAATTGCCCTGGATCAGTCTCCCATGCGGGATCTTGTCAAAAGCCTTACTGAAGTCCATGTAGACTACATAAACTGTACTACCTCACCCACACACCTAGTCACCTTCTTGAAAATTCGATATAATTTGTTAGACATGATCTCCCTCTGACAAAGCTATAACGCCTAGCCTTAATTTATGCCAAAGTTTGAGCTGTCAAAGGAAAACCCCTTAATTTGAATGACTGGCAGGCTCTTAAGATACAATATTCCCAACTAAGTAGCCACATGTTATAGCAGACAGGTAGCTGGGTGCATGGAGGTGAAAGTTTTGGCGGGGCAAGGAAGCTATTTTGATGGCCCAACTAAGTCAACATAAACAAAACAATAATTCCCAACTCAATGATAATGTTGTTATCAGCAGTTGTGAGGTATTTAATGCTCTCTGCTGCCCAACAGTGGTGACATCAAAGGGAAATTCTGATGCCAGCCAGATTTTTAAGTCAAAAGAATTGCAGATTGGCCCCGATATGCTCCTTTATAAAGGGCTACATTTAAAAAATTGTACAAATGTTAATTCATTTCAGGCCACTAAGGCAGGCTGGTCCACCAGACAATAGACCATGCCCACTGTTTTCTTCAATCATGGTTTGGCTCATTGTTCAGAAATCTCTTTACTTAACAGAGTGGCACAGTGGCAAGTGGTTAGCGCTGCTCCCTCACAGCTCCAGGCCTTAGGTGACTGCCTATTTGGAGTTTGCACATTCTCCCCGTGTCTGCGTGGGTTCCCTCTGGGTGCTCCAGTTTCCTCCCACAGTCCAAAGCTGTGCAGGTTAGATGGATTGGCCATGCTAAATTGCTCTTTACTGTCCCAAGATGTGTGAGTTAGATGGATTAGACATGGTAAATGTGTGGGGTTACAGGGATAGGGCAAAGGAGAGGGCCTGGGGAAGATACTCTGTCATAGAATCGGTGCAGACACGATGGGTTGAATGGCCTCTTCTGCACCGTAGGGATTTTATGAATCTATGAATTTCCCTTGCTCCTCCTATTTGATCTATCGGGCTAGAATTGGATTGGACATCATCTGCATCTCAGTTGAAATTTAGGTGCTGAAGGAGCATAATGTTGTTTAGAAGCTGATATTTCATTTCTAAGGACTTGAGCACAAAATCAAGATTGGTAGTCAGTGCAGTACTGAGGGAGTGCTGCAGTGTTGGAGTTGACCTTTTAAAACAAGGTCTGCCTTCTCAGGTGACCTTTTAAAACAAGGTCTGCCTTCTCAGGTGGATGTAAATGGTAATATTTCAAATAGGAACAGGGCAGCTATCCCTAATGTCTTGACGAATATTTATTCCTTAATCATAGAATCCCATAGAATCCCTAAAGTGCAGAAGGAGGCCATTCGGCTCATTAAGTCTGCACCAACTCTCCAAAAGCGCATTTTACCCAGGCCCAACCCCCTGCCCTATCCCCGTAACCCCACATATTTACCATGGGTAATCTACCTAACCTACAGCCTATGGTAGGCTCTGGGAGGTTAGATTACATGGAATCCAGAGAGAACTGGCAAATTGGACATACAATTGGCTTGATGATAGGAAGCAGAGGGTAATGGTGGAAGGATACTTGTTGGACTGGAGGCCTGTGACTAGTGGTGTGCCTCAGGGGTCAGTGCTGGGCCCATTGCTGTTTGTTATCAATGGGTAGCACGTCTGCCTGAGGTTCGTATGATCCCGCCCAAGGCCAACGGAGAATGCTGTTCTCCAAGCCTCGCCCGTTGCTGGAATCAGGATGGGTGTGCCGGTAAAATTCCAGCCATCAACGATTTGGATGAGAATGTACAAGGCATGATCAGTAAGTTTGCAGATGACACTAAAATAGGTGGTATTGTAGATAGTGAGGAAGGTTATCAAAAATTGCAACAGGATCTTGATCATCTGGGGAAGTGGGCTGAGAAATGGCAAATAGAGTTCAATGCAGATAAGTATGAGGTGTTGCATTTCGAAAAGTCAAATCAAGGTCCCACTTTCATGGTCAATGCTCGGAGCTTAGGAAGTATAGTGGGACAGAGGGACCTTGCAGTTCAGGTGCACGCTAAAGGTGGAGTCAGAATAGATAGGGCAGGGAAGAAGGCTTTTGGCATCCTGGTCTTCACCAGTCAGGCCATTGAGCATAGAAGTTGGGAAGTAATGTTGGTAAGGCCGCACCTGGAGTATTGCGTTCAGTTTTGGTCGCCTTGCTATGGGAAAGATGTTATTAAACTGGAGAGAGTGAAGAAGAGATTTACACGGATGTTGCCAGGATTCAAGGGACTAGAGTTATAGGGAGAGATGGGACAGGCCAGGACTTTTCTCTTTGGAGCGTAGGAGACTGAGGGGTGATCTTATAGAGGTAAATAAGAACGTGAGAGGCATGGATAGGGTGAATGCACTCAGTCATCAAAGAACAGATTATCACATTGTCGGAGCTTGTACTTCATTGACTGAAAAGTGCTTTGAGACTTCGGTGATCATGAAAGGTGCTATATAATTGCAAGTTGTTTTTTGTAATGAGAACAGCAAGAAACTTAATGATGCAGAAATTGCGTCTGTTTTTGGGCATTACATAGGCATCAACCATGCCAATTTTGCTCTGCAACATCATTGGTCCCACTGGTAAATTCATCGGCCCCATGCAAACACCGACACAGATGATAGGCCCCTTAAATATGTAAATGAAGGGTCTAATGCCTGTCAAAGACTCCCTTTAGGCATTGGCTACTGCCAACTAAAGATAAATCAAACAAGTGTCTTAGTAATAGAAAAATGTTCCTGCATTTCTCCAATTCCACAGGTCTCACCTTCTGAACTGCATCTGAAAGAAATGTCAGAGGTAATAGCGGATGCGTTAGTGGTTATTTATCAAAATTCATTGGATTCTGGGGTAGTGCTGGCGGATTGGAAAATGGCTAATGTTACGCCGCTGTTTAAAAAAGGAAATAGACAAAAGGCGGGTAACTACAGGCCGGTCAGCTTAACGTCTGTAGTTGGGAAAATGCTGGAATCCATCATTAAAGAAGAAATAGCAGGCCATCTGGATAAGAATGGTCCGATTAAGCAGACGCAGCATGGATTCATGAGGGGAAAGTCGTGCTTGACGAACTTGTTGGATTTTTATGAAGATGTGACTAGTGCGGTTGATGAAGGGGAACCGGTGGATGTGGTGTTTTTGGATTTCCAAAAGGCGTTTGATAAGGTGCCTCACAAAAGGTTGCTGAAGAAGATTGGGTCACAGGGAGTTGGGGGTGGGGTGTTAGCGTGGATTGGGGTTGGCTATCTGACAGGAAGCAGAGAGTCGGAATAAATGGGTGCTTTTCTGGTTGGCAGATGGTAACTAGTGGCGTGCCGCAGGGATCGGTACTGGGGCCTCAACTGTTTACCATTTATATAGACGATCTGGAGGGGGGGACTGATGTAGGGTAACAAAGTTTGCAGACGACACAAAGATAAGTGGAAAAGTGAATCGTGTGGAGGGCGTAGAAGGTCTGCAGAGAGATTTGGACAGGCTGAGTGAGCGGGCGAGGATCTGGCAGATGGAGTATAACGTTGACAAATGCGAGGTTATTCACTTTGGAGGAAATAATAGCAAATTGGATTATTATCTAAATGGAAAAAAATTACAACATGCTACTGTGCAAAGGGACCTGGGGGTCCTTGTGCATGAGACGCAAAAACCCAGTCTGCAGGTGCAACAGGTGATCAAGAAGGCAAATGGGATGTTGGCCTATATCGCAAGGGGGATAGAATATAAAAGCAGAGATGTCTTGCTGCATCTGTACAGGGCATTGGTGAGGCCGCAGCTGGAATACTGTATGCAGTATTGGTCCCCTTATTTGCGGAAGGATATATTGGCCTTGGAGGGAGTGCAGAGAAGGTTCACCAGGTTGATACCAGAGATGAGGGGTGTTGATTATGAGGAGAGACTGAGTAGATTGGGTTTGTACTCGTTGGAATTTAGAAGGCTGAGGGGGGATCTTATAGAGACCTATAAGATAATGAAGGGGCTGGATAGGGTAGAGGTGGAGAGATTCTTTCCACTTAGAAAGGAAGCTAGAACTAGAGAGCACAGCCTCAAAATAAAGGGGGGTCAGTTTAGAACAGAGTTGAGGAGGAACTTCTTCTCTCAGAGGGAGGTGAATCTCTGGAATTCTCTGCCCACTGAAGTGGTGGAGGCTACCTCGTTGAATATGTTTAAATCACGGATAGATGGATTCCTGATCAGTAAGGGAATTAGGGGTTATGGGGATCAGGCGGGTAAGTGGAACTGATCCACTTCAGATAAGCCATGATCTTATTGAATGGCGGGGCAGGCTCGAGGGGCTAGATGGCCTACTCCTGCTCCTATTTCTTATGTTCTTATGTTCTTATGTCCCAACCGCCACCCCATAGCCCTCTCCAGCAAACACCTCTAGGGCTTATCTAAGGGTCCTTTCCAAAAACTTGAAGTTTTCCCTTGGGACAGCTGTTGGAAATATACATCGCACACCTCACAGCGTCAGGGACCTGGGTTCAATTCCAGCCTTGGGTGACTGTCTGGGTGGTGGTTGCACATTCTCCCCGTGTCTGGATGGGTTTCCTCCAAGTACTCTGGTTTCTTCCCTCACTCCAAAGATGTGTAGGTTAGGTTGATTGGCCATGCTAAATTGCTCCTTAGTGTCAGGGGGATTAGTAGTGTGAATACGTGGGGTCATGTGGATAGGGCCTGGATGGTATTGTTGTTGGTGCAGATTTGATAGGTCGAATGGCCTCCCTCTGCACTGTGGGGATTCTATTATTCTATGAATATAATCAGCATGGTATGTTGGTATGCTCTCCAAAATAATTCATGATCTAACTCATAATAAATTCTGTAGCAGCAGTTTAACAATGTGCTTCTAGCTTAACAATGGTTGAAAGCTCACCTGTTTTACAGGTCCAAAGTTCACTTGTAAATCCAATATGGCAGGCAGCATGTGCACTCACATTCCTCACCTGAAGGTAGAAAAAGTGGCATCTAGAGTCTCCCACAGAAGTAACTTTTACATCCTATACATATGCAAATATGCAACCTAATCCCGGTTACAGATCTACTTCCCAAAATTGGTCTGACCTGGAAGGTTCTGGTACTTGGCCAGCTGTGTTTTGGTAAACTGGGTATAATACTTATAACCTAGACAACTTAAAGTGACTGTTGGAGGGTGCCACCAAAAATATTTTAAAAAATACTTACGTGGGCGTGGAGCCAAGAAGGTGTGTTGCTGGAGTCTGTTGCTGGCCCTTCTTTTGGCTCCTACTCAAATTGCATCCCACATTGGGAGATCTGTCAGCACACAATGGCCTGAATGCCAAGATGCTTCATCAACATGTTGTCCAGGGATGCCAAGCAGAAATCTGTAATCTGGCCTTATGTAAATATGGCTTGAGGTCCAGTATTGCATGTGACTCATGCCTAGCAATTCTGCCATGGAATCATTCTCAGTGTGGGCAGAAGTGCCAATGTTTTGCCCAAGAAACAGATGTAATGCATACTAATTTCTATCTAATTAGATCGTGCAGTTGTTCTTATTAATGAAAGAAAAAGACTTGTAATTATATAACACCTTTCATGACCAGCAGAAGTCTCAAAGAGCTTTTCAGACAGTGAAGCACTTCTGAATTATAGTTACTGTTGTAACGTAGGAAGCACAACAACTAATTTACATACTTCAAGCCTCTTCAATGTGATAATGATCACATAATCTAGTATGAACATATTTCTAAGCCAAAATCTTTGCCTTTAATTTATATTGATGAGAAAAATTCCAGTTTTGATTCATATCTCTACAGATTTATCAGATCTTAGTCAAAGTGCTGGGAGGACTATTACAATTCACCAAACTGCACCCTGGGCTAATGAAATTGTCTAATGTTCCAACCAATACAGCAGCCCATACTAGAACTAAACATTTATGTGTGCCAAATGAGTTCAGGACTGGTCTCACCAGTGACAACCTTCAGCAGTTGATGCTTACACATGAATAATGATCACTTTGACAAGGTATAAAATGGCCAATTCCATTATATCCATATGAGGCAGTCAAAACAGGAGGGAAAATATTACAGGGGAAAAATAATTTTACAGCTCCGTAAGAATGACTTAATTTCTGTTGAATTTAGTAAAATCCTTTTTTATTTTTGTATAACACAAGTCCAATTTAAAGATTGAATATGAATTAACAACAATCTTAAAAAGGGTGGGATAAATGATTTTAACTATGCAAAAAGCAAATACTAATTTTATTTAATTTTCATTTGAGAGAGTTATTGAAACATGTCTGAGGTCAGTATTGAAATATTATACAATAACATTTTTAAAACGTTGGGCTGTTTCCAGGGATAATACCCAGGCCAATTTTCTAGTGCATTTAACAGACAATAGTCAAACTATTATCTCATATGTGAGGGCTCTTCAACTAATCATGTTTAGTGTTTCAGAGAAAGGATAGCCTGATAAGTGATCTCACAATAAAGGACAACTTGTTGAGTTATTGAATCAACTGTAGCCATTATGCTTATGTTTGCGTGGATAGAGTTTCAAGTTAGATCTTTAGCAGAAGGATTCAAATAGTGCCATATGTATTACCAGCATCTCTCCCATGACATTATTCACAGGCAAGTAGCAGGATACTCTGTTTTATTAGAATGTGACGTGTCATTAGCATTATGTTATGTGATATAAAATGTATGAGGGGACTAAAACTTTTATGTGTCCACCCCAAGAAAATAAAACTCTCCTTCAAACAATTACAACAATGCTTTAAAATTCTCAGCTGTCTGGCATCAGTCTTCCACTTGTCACAACATTTCTGCAGCTACCAATCCAGTCAATCACATCTTCATCTCCACCTTTGGTGCCTGGTCCCCATTAATATTTTCTCTCACTTTTGGTTATTCCCACTGGTATGACTGTCATCTTTGCTCTCTTAAGACCAAGAGATTCAGAACTGGACTTTTCACATCCAGATGTGCCTGGACCACATCAAGCAGCATTGGGTCCTGCTCTCAATAACAACAATTTATATTTATGTAGCACAATTAATGTAATATTCTTCAAAGGAATGTTATAAAGATTTTAAGCCAGGTGACCAAATGCTTGGTCAAAGAGGTGGGTTTTAAATAGTGTCTTAGAAGAAGAGAGGAAGAGAAGGTCTAGGAAGGAAATTTCATAGCTTGGGGCTTTGGCAGCTGAAGGTACAGCCGCTAATGATGGGAGTAATTACAATGGAGGATGCTCAAGAGGGCAGGATTAGACGAGCACACTTTTCTCAGATAACTGTGGGACTGAAGGAAATTTCAAAAATAGAGAGATAAGGTCAGGGAGGGATTAAGCACAGGGATAATGGTAACTGCGACTTGGGCAAAACACTGGCATTTCAGACCAATCTGAGAAAGATTCCATGGCAGAATTGGCAACTAAGGTCATGGGGAGCAGAGTTTTGGATTACCTCAAGTTTACATACGACATGTGTGACACTGGCTGGGAGTCCACTGGAATGTTCATCCAGAAGGAACTCTTCAAATGCAGACAATAAAATATAATAAAAGTTACTCCAACTTATAAGTCAACGAAAGGGTTTAATAAAGAAACTTCACAAGTCCAAACTTGGGGCCTCGCCCTGGGCCATTCCAAGCTCCCCCATAACTCCCAACAGGTTCTTATTTATACTGAGTCAGCTGGTCAGCTGGCCATCACATCATTCTGGTTCAATGGTTTACTGGGTCAGCTGACTCTTACAGCTTGTTACCATTGGTCACATTACATCCGATACAAAATTGTCACCGGTTGCATTCTAACATGGAACAGTCAACTCTAGAAGTAACTAAGGCATGGGTAAGTTAAATGCGGAAGGGTACTGTTGTATGTTGCTATGGAGATGGAGATAGCTGGTCTTACTCATGGCATGTGTGTGTGACCAGAAGTTCATCCTGGGGTTAAATGTGATACCAAGGTTAGAAACAGTCTATTTCAGCCTCACGCAGGTGTCTGTTAGAGGGATGGAGTCTCCTCTGCCAAAATGATCACTATATCAGGATCATCCTGGCATCTAAAGGTAACTCGGCTCTCTTTGCTGTAGACTATCTAACCAAATGCCTATCTCTTTCTCCCTCCATACTCACTTTCTCAACAAGTCTGTGGAGCTCACAGATTTCTTTGTCACGAAGATTAAGATGATCTGTCAGTTTCTTCAGCTGCTTTCTTCCCCTTTCCTAACCATCAAGTCAACCTCCCATAAGTTTTCACCCAGTACTGGCACTGAACTCACATCTTTCTTTATTTTCCCTCTTATCTGGGCTCATCTAGTCAATCAGACCGACCTCCTGCTCCCTTGACCCTACTTCAGTTGAACTGCTGATGACCAACTTTTTAAAAAATCCTTTATTTCTCTGTTTCTCCAAACTACCACTTCATCAGCAACCTCTCTTTCATCTCCGAATTTCTTAGACTGGCCTTCATCTCCCAAATCTATGCCCATCTTTCCCACAACTGCATGCTTGAGCCTGCCACAGTGGTGAATTGGCTCTTATCAAAATCACAAATGGCATCCTATGTGACTTTGACCATGATAAACTATCTATCTTTATCTTTCCTGACCTGTCTGCAGCCTCTTCCAGTATCTCTTTATTGTCTTACTGGATGGGATTGCACTCAGCACAAAAGCAAAATCACTATGGATGCTGGAATTCCAAAATAAAAGCAGAAAATAGAAATACTCAGCAAGTTTGGCAACATCTGTGAAGAAACAAAAATAATTGATGTTCAGACCTGTGACTTTTCATCAGAAACTAGTGCATAGTTGTAGACAGAGAATCTTGCTGGTCCTTTTCAATTACCACTGGAGATTTCAAAGGGTCTATCTTTAGCCTTTTCCTATTTCTTATCTACATGCTGTCCCCAGCCACATTGTTTGCAAACAATTTCAGATTGCACATACATGCTGACAATAGCCATTTCTACTTCACCACCACATTTCTTGACCCCCTTACTGCCTCTGATTGTTATGTTAAATGAGCAAAAGTTTCCTCTAATTAAGTACTGGGAAGATAAAGCCATTATCTTTGGTCCCAGCACAAAATTTGTTCCTTAGCCACTGACTCCATCCTTCATTCTCACAATTGTCTGAAACTGGATCAGATTGTTGGTGTCTTATTTGATCCCGAACTGAGCTTTCAAACCCATATCCTTTCCATCACCAAGGCTGCTTACTTTCACCTCTGCTCCTTCCTCAGCTGCTACAACCCCCATCCATGAAGCACCACAAATGCCAGTCTTCAGCCAATTTGATTCATTCCACATGATATCAAAAACAGCTGCAGACACTGGATACTGCAAAGGTTATGGGCCCTGACAATATTCCGGCAATATTGCTGCCCACAAAAAGCAGCTCAAATCCAACAGTGCCAATTGGCATCCCATCAGTTTACTCTCAATCATCAGCAAAATGATAGTGTTGACTGTGCTATCAACTGGCACTTACTTAGCAAGGACCTGCTTATTGAGGCTCAGTTCAAGTTCCACCAGGGCCACTCAGCTCCTGACTTCATTACAACCTTAGTCTAAACAAGGACAAGTGTTGAGGTGAGAGTGATTCAATGCGGTATTTGACCAAAGACCAAGACATCTAGTAAAACTGAAATCAATGGGGAATCAGGGTTTAAACTTTCCACTGGTTGGAATCATACACAGCACAAAGGATAATCATTGTGGCTGTTGGATGTCCCAGGATGTTGCTGCTGTAGTTCCTCGGGGTCATGTCCTCAGCTCAATCATCTTCAGCTGCTTCATCCATGACCTTCCCTCCATCACAAGGTTAGAAGTAGGGATCTTTGCTGATGATATACTATTGCCAATTCCTCAGATATTGAAGCAATCTGTGCCCATATGTAGCAAGATCTGGACAACATTCAGGCTGATAAATGGTAAGTAATACATGCCAAAGGCAAATACCATCTCAAACAGAAAAAAAATCTAATAATCTCCCCTTGACATTCAATGACCTTACGATCTATATACAGACTCGGAGTTACTATTGACCAGAAACTGAACTGGACCAGCCATATGAATACTGTGACCTCAATATCAGGTCAGAGACTGGGAATTCTGCAGTGAGTAACTTACCTCCTGACTCCTCAGAGTGTGTCCACCACCTGCAAGGTACAATTTAGAAGTTTGATGGAATACACTCCACTAGCTGAGATGATTGCAGCTCCAACACTCAAGGAGCTCAACACCATCCAGGACAAATTATCTTGCTTATTTGGCACTCCATCCACAAATATTCACCCCCTCCACCACAGTGGCAACTGTGTTACCATCTACACGTCACCAAGACACCTATCAAACCTGCAATCTTTATCACCTAGAAAGACCAAGGTAGTAGATGCATAGGAACAACATGACCAGCAAGTTCCCCTCCAAGCCACACATAATCTTGACTTGGAACTATATTGCTGTTCATTCACTGGTCACTGGGCTAAAATCCTGGAACTTCATTCCGAACAACAATGTGGTTGTACCTACACCACATGGACTGTGGCGGTTCAAGAAGAGAGCCCACCACCACCTTTTCAAGGGCAAATAGGGTTGGGCAATGCTGACCTCTCCAGCAAAGCCCAATTTCCTTGAATGAAAAAAAAATCTACACTGTACAAAGCTCTCCTGGCTAGCCTCCCACCTTGCACTCGCTGTAAACTTAAGCACATCCAAAACGCAGTTGCCCTTACCCTATTTTTCGCAACTTACACACTTTCACACACGTTTGTTGATTTACATTAGCTCCTGATCTTGCAATGCCTCGACTGTCTCCACGGTTGCCCTGGATCCTTCTACCCCACACATCAGAGGCCGATCTTGGTTTTAAAAGAAATCTGGCCATTGTTCAGGAGTTTAGGTCACTTCCCTGGTCTGGAACATTGTTGGCAAGGCCCAATACTGTTCATCTGGATATTGATATATTTTATTTGATCTAGTATATTAGCCAATGCCATCTTCCAAGTGATGTACAGAAGTGAGAACCCCTGGTGTGGGGAGACTCCAAGGAGAAGGTATGATTTATATTTTAAGGGCCAGTAGATAGTTACAAGCCCAGCAGACATGCACTGCTCACTGTTCTCTCATACTGTAAATGAGATTAGAGGCCCAATATTGGGAATGACCGGACCTACCTTTTTGAGGCGTGGGATTATTCTGATGGAAATGGCAGGCACTTGCTGCTAGCAGATCCCTTGCTATTTTCTGTTTTGATTCTTTTCAACTATTGCTTTGACTTTGGAATCAAAGCAGTTAATTCAATGACAGTTAATTGTTAAAAAGTAAGCATTATCTGAAGAAAATATTGTTAGAATGTAACCAGTGATAACATTGGATCTGTTGTAGACTGACCAATGGTAACAAGCTGTAAGGGTCAGCTGACCCAGTAAACTATGTAACCAATGACAAAATGGTGTGGTGGTCAACTGACTGGCTGACTCAGTATAAATAAGAATCTGTTGGGGGGTGAACTTGGAATGGCCCAGAATAAGGTTGCAAGTGCTGGAGTAATGAAGTTTCTTTATTAAACCTTTTTCTTTGATTTATAAACTGGAGCAAATTTTGTTTTACTTTATTGCCTACAACTGAAGAGTTCCTTCAGCATTGGGAGCAGAGGAAAACTCAATGTAACTTGGTGTTTGTTTTTGAAGAAATGCTACAACCATGATAGAAGGTAGAAGTAAACTGATGGCATTTGATTGTCCCCCTGTCTTTTCAGATGCTGAACCATATGGAATGGAAGGCAGAGGTGGACCCTTGTCTCTACAATACTGAAAAAAAGCAAGGTATGACCTTATAGCTTTGTCACTTCTGATTAGGAGCAAGATAAGGAGAAAAGTATTTTCTGATTGAATGGCAGATCCACTAAATAAAGGGCTACAGCTCCTGCTATGATACTTAAATTTTTACCAAAAAGATGAGTTATTGGAGCATTATGAAGGATGAGTGATGTTTGACAGGATTAGGAGACAAGATACTTAGGGGCCATAACAGGCTAATGAAATTTAATTTGGAGATTTCAGATGCAGTATTGGCCTTTAAGTTGTTGGACTATGCATATCTCTCAAATGGATACTCTTTTAGTAATGACTGGAATACAATTAAGGGGAACAGCCCATCTTTGATCAAATAATAGCATCATTAAAAAAATTTTGTGAAACAATCATTCCCCACCACTTTGTTCAATGCAGACTGGAATGCCATAGTGCCCAGAATGGAGGAGTCTGTGGTAACATAACTGTGCCAGACCAAATGGTATATGAAGGCCCTTAAACAGAGACAGTTATGCTAATAACAGACCTGTTGAAACTGGATATAACTAATTTTGATAATGGGGAAAGACCTGCATGGGACACTTATAAAAGATGTTTAAATTGAAGAAATGCTAAAGGGATTATGAATCACTATTCCCAATGTGATTTCTCCATACCACTACATAGTAAACTGCCCAAAAAGAAGAAATGTTTGAAACTGCACATGAATATGAAGAAACTGACAATGATGAGGATAAAGACCAGAAAGGCATTGTTTTGGTGGCAGAAAAGTTGGGCCCTATTTTACCATTTTGTTTCTAAGTGCTGGGTGGACTTGAAACTGGGAGTATTTCAGATCTGACTTTTAGATGTGTTGTCAGGCCCCCATATGCTTTCTGCCTGCAAAAATATCAATTCTGAATCACACACTGCACAAGCCTGTGGATGGGGCTTAACACACACAAAATGCTGTAGCTCCAACTGTGCATGCTCACCAAAAAAAGATAGAATGTGGCTCCCCTGCCACATTGCTCCCAGGGCTGGATAATACCTCCCCTGGACCCCCACAGACATTGCCCTGACCCTCCTATCCCCCTGTCACCCAGACTGATTGCAGGCCCCTCCCCCTTCCCCCTCACTGATCACAGGCAGAGTGGCAGCAGACCCCCCTTCTCTCCCCTGCCACTGATCTCAAGTAGAGAGCCTTCAGACCCAGCTCCCCAACACCCCCACACTAATCTCAAGCAGAGAACTGTTGGACCCACCTTCTCCGCCCCCACCGATCTCAAGCAGAGAGCCGTCGGACACTCTGCACTTACCACCTCACTAACTGGAGTGCCTGAATTGGACTTTTGTGGAGCGTGTGTGTTTCGTGCTGATTTTGGATAGGCAAAAGCAGTGGTAAAGAGAGAAGTACTGGTAAGGTTGAGCGTGCAGCCCATTAAGTCCATTTAAATGGCTGTCGTGCCTGTTTTGGGCACGGTCCTGATTGTGGCCATTTTTGGGAGTTGGTAAAGGGGGAACCAGCATGGAGGCAGGTGCAGATCACACTACTTGCCTCACTCCTGACTTTACCAAGTTTTCGCACCTGAAAATGGGTGCAATGCGATGATAAATCGGGGCCCATTGAGACCTATAATGAGTGCCCTGATAGGCTCTTCAACTGTGCTGTTTTAGATTGTAGATGTATGTCCACTGTCTGCAAGTCCAAGATTGGCTAAATTATTATTTATTGATCATAGACTGAAAGAACATGATAGTTCTACCTGCTTTAGATTTGGAGATGACAATACATCTTTCAAAAGGGTGATACTTACTTCCCTGCAAGATTGTGGGAATCCGTTTATTCCTAGATACAGATGTAGTTTCTAGTGATTTATACTTTTTGTTGTTAAGCAGGTTTGCGATGAAGAAAACTCTTGTGAGGAATAAAAGAATGACCAGGGTGAGGTTAGGGCCGGTCAAGGACAGTAGTGGGAACTTGTGTATGGAGTCAGTAGAGATAGGCGAGGTGATGAATGAATACTTTTCTTCAGTGTTCACCAAGGAGAGGGGCCATGTTTTTGAGGAAGAGAAGGTGTTACAGGCTAATAGGTGGGAGGAAATAGATGTTTGGAGGGAGGATGTCCTGGCAGTTTTGAATAAACTGAAGGTCGATAAGTCACCTGGGCCTGATTGAAATATATCCTAGGATTCTTTGGGGGGCAAGGGATGAGATTGCAGAGCCTTTGGCTTTGATCTTTGGGTCCTCGCTGTCCACAGGGATGGTGCCAGAGGACTGGAGAATGGCGAATGTTGTTCCTCTGTTTAAGAAAGGGAATAGAAATGACCCTGGTAATTATAGACTGGTTAGTCTTCGGTGGTTGGTAAATTGATGGAAAAGGTCCTTGGGGATGGGATTTACGACCATTTAGAAAGACGTGGATTAATCTGGGATAGTCAGCACGGATTCGTGAAGGGTAAGTCGTGCCTCACAAATTTGATAGAATTTTTTGAGGAGGTAACTAAGTGTGATGAAGGTAGGGCAGTTGATGTCCTATACATGGATTTTAGTAAGGCATTTGATAAGGTCCCCCATGGTTGGCTTATGATGAAAGTGAGGAGGTGTGGGATAGAGGGAAAGTTGGCTGATTGGATAGGTAACTGGCTGTCTGATCGAAGTCAGGGTGGTGGTGGATGGAAAATTTTCGGATTGGATGCAGGTTGCTAGCGGAGTGCCACAGGGATCAGTGCTTGGTCTTCTGCTCTTTTTGTGATTTTTATTAATGACTTGGAGGAGGGGGGCTGAAGGGTGGATCAGTAAATTTGCTGTTGACACCAAGATTGGTGGAGTAGTGGATGAGGTGGAGGGCTGTTGTAGGCTGCAAAGAGACATAGATAGGATGCAAAGCTGGGCTGAAAAATGGCAAATGGAGTTTAACCCTGATAAATGTGAGGTGATTCATTTTGGTAGGACAAATTTAAATGTGGATTACAGGGTCAAAGGTAGGGTTCTGAAGACTGGAGGAACAGAGATCTTGGGGTCCATATCCACAGATCTCTAAAGGTTGCCACTCAAGTGGATAGAGCTGTGAAGAAGGCCTATAGTGTGTTAGCTTTTATTAACAGGGGGTTGGAGTTTAAGAGCCGTGGGGTTATGCTGCAACTGTACAGGACCTTGGTGAGACCACATTTGGAATATTGTGTGCAGTTCTGGTCACCTCACTATAAGAAGGATGTGGAAGCACTGGAAAGAGTGCAGAGGAGATTTACCAGGATGCTGCCTGGTTTGGAGGGTAGGTCTTATGAGGAAAGGTTGAGGGAGCTGGGGCTGTTCTCTCTGGAGTGGAGGAGGCTGAGGGGAGACTTAATAGAGGTTTATAAAATGATGAAGGGGATAGATAGAGTGAACGTTCAAAGACTATTTCCTCGGGTGGATGGAGCTATTACAAGGGGGCATAACTATAGGGTTCATGGTGGGAGATATAGGAAGGATATCAGAGGTAGGTTCTTTATGCAGAGTGGTTGGGGTGTGGAATGGACTGCCTGCAGTGATAATGGAGTCAGACACTTTAGGAACATTTAAGCGGTTATTGGATAGGCACATGGAGCACACCAGGATGATAGGGAATAGGATAGCTTGATCTTGGTTTCAGATAAAGCTCGGCACAACATTGTGGGCCGAAGGGCCTGTTTTGTGCTGTATTGTTCTATGTTCTATGTTAAAGCCCAGATGACCATCAATTTGAATCAGGATAAAGGTGTGGTATTTGGGAAAACTATGGACCTACACTTGAAGATCTGGCCATTATTGTCTGAAATTATCAGATCAAAGGATTCATGTCATTTACAGACAACAGAATAGTGGACAAAAAGATTATTCTGAACTCCATTAGCAGCTTGCTCATCCTGCACCAGAGACTGAGCATTGCTGCAGAATGCAGGTGTGCTGGACAAAGGATATAATCTCATAGGGCAAATATCAGCCCAGTGTGCAATTTGCATAAAATATAGAAGGACACCCCCATGTCCAGTCTTGAGTCTACCACTAGCATTCGATTTCAATTGTGGTGGTGATGGATCTAAAGATATGGGATAAGGACAAAGGTGTCTATTTATTGTACTTTGTGGACATGGCCATCTGGTTTAGCATATCTACAGTGATTTACAGCAAAGATTAAAAAGACCATTAGATAAAATTAGACCCACTGGATTGGAATAGGTAGGGTTGGGGGCACTGTCAAAATTTTTGACTGACATTGGGAGTTAATTTGCAAATGATTTTCAAGATATATGCAAAAATTTAAATATTGTAGTAATGCACACTGCAGCAGAGAGCCCATTCAGCAATGGCCTCTGTGAAAGGAATTGTGCAGTTTTGGATGACGTTGTATAAAATCTTGGCGGATCAACCAGGCTGTAAATTGCAGGTTGCTTAACATGGACAGTGTACACAAATTTTTTTTACAGATGATGGGGGGCTATAGTCCATACCATTTGGTATACAGGAGGAATCCAAAGTTGTCAGTATTAACAGATGCTCCTGCAGCATTAGAAGGAACAAGCATTAGCTCCATGTTTTCTGCACATTTAAATGCTATGCATGCAGGGAGAAAAGCCTTCATTAAGGTTGAACATAGAACATAGAACATAGAACATTACAGCGCAGAACAGGCCCTTCGGCCCACGATGTTGCACCGACCAGTTAAAAAAAAAAAAAACTGTGACCCTCCAACCTAAACCAATTTCTTTTCGTCCATGAACCTATCTACGGATCTCTTAAACGCCCCCAAACTAGGCGCATTTACTACTGATGCTGGCAGGGCATTCCAATCCCTCACCACCCTCTGGGTAAAGAACCTACCCCTGACATCGGTTCTATAACTACCCCCCCTCAATTTAAAGCCATGCCCCCTCGTGCTGGATTTCTCCATCAGAGGAAAAAGGCTATCACTATCCACCCTATCTAAACCTCTAATCATCTTATATGTTTCAATAAGATCCCCTCTTAGCCGCCGCCTTTCCAGCGAAAACAATCCCAAAGGATTGAGGTTTCAGAATGGATAAGATGAGCCCTAATGCATCACATAAGACTGTTGGGGGTATACTTCTAGAAAGGGGATATTGTCTACTACAAGAGGGGCAAGACCTGGGAAAGTGGTAGGGACAGATGGCAAGGTAGTTTATACTACATCACAGTAACCAGACAGTGCGAGCCCACTCTTGGAGTAGTGGGAATTTGTTATGAATTTGGAGCACCTGAGCAAGATGTTGAAGTGCAAGAGGCACCTTGTACTTTGCATGCACATACCTTGAGCTACAATGAGGATCAGAAAGATCGAGATGAGATGGAATCTGATGAACGAAGTAACAGTGAAGCAGGGAATGAAGCTGCTACTTAAGTTTCAGTTACCCAAAGTAGGCACAGTGGTATCATGCATACCTGAAGGGTCAAGTGAGTGAAGGGATGACACTATAATTGGGAAAGCAGGCAAGGCCTCAAGTACAAACACTGGCTCAACATCCAGGGCAAAAAGCAATAGCTATAGATTGGAAAGATAGAAGCAAAAAAAGTGAGATCCAAGTCCTGAGGAGGAGACAGGAACCCAGGAAAAAGTCACAAATCTGTGACTGAAGTTGTCAACAGAACAGCTGTTTAAAAATAGCAGCCCTGACAGGAACAGACATAGCCATAGAGGCCAGAGTTTAACGAGGAAGGCTAGGAATCCAACTGATAGTAATAGGAGCAGAAGTCCCCATGATAAAGAAGTCTTGGTAGCTGAAAATAAAATGGAGCTTGTGGAAATAAGAGGCCAAATAAAGAGTTGGACAGTTGGAAAGGGTGTGGTGTTCAGAGGTACCAGATGAAGAGCAGCCTGCTTTGTCCCATAGGTGAATTTGCAGAGTTTTGCAAGATGGGATTTATAAAGCAAAAGCCAGATTAGTAGCCTGTGGATATGAAGAACTCCTGGAGGGGAAAGACATTAGGATCGATTTCCCCCACAGCAGAGGAAGTGACACTGAATTATTTTGCTGTTCTAGCATCCAATAATTGGGTGTGTAAATCAAAAGATGTTAAAGCAGCAGTTTTTTTTTGCAGGGTGAAACATTTCAAAGAAAAGTTCTTTGAAGCTGCCCAAAGAAGCAAGTAATATATGGGGACAATTGTGGAAATTGAACAAATGCATATATGGATTAAGTGATGCATCAAGGATTTGGTACTTCTATGTTCTGTATTGCTGAAGACTGGCTGTGTCCACTTAAAGCAGATCCAGTAATCTTCTACTGGAAGTCTGAAGGAAAATTAGCTGGAATTTTCATGATGCATGTTGATGGTTTGCTATGGGGTGGCGCAGGAGTTTGAAAAAAGATAATTGAGAAGCTAAAGACAGAATTTAAAGCAGGGAGTCAAGCAGCTGATGCTTTTTGATACCTTGGCCTTGATATCTGACAAAGTAAATCCAGTGTAACATGAGTCAACAGGGATATCTAAACAGCACTGATCCCATTCCCATCACTAGAGAAAGGTCAATGGAAAAAGAGGAACCGGCTAATGGAAAAGGAACAAAATTGTTGAGGAGTATGATGGGACAGCTGAGGAATGTATAATTAAATCTCCAGCACTAGGAGAACCGTGGGACATGAAGTTAGTTGCATTTAGTAATGCTTCACATGCCAATCTACGAGATGGACATTCAAGTGGTGCCAGATTCATAATAATCTTGGTAGGTAAGGAAGGAAATGTTGCCCCTTGGCCTGGACGCAAAGAAAATAAGGGTAGTCAAAAGTACATTGGCAGCTGAAACCCTAGCATTTGTGGAGACATTGGATTTGGGGATATATTTGTCTGACACATTAAGTTATTTTTTATGGCAATGTCAGGAAAGACGGTACCAATTGTGTTATGGGGACAATCAGTCTCTGGGACAATGATCACTCATCAAAAAGTGTAATGGAAGAGCAACTGAGAATTGATTCAGCCAGCATTAAACAAATGCTGGAAAACAAGGAAGTTTCCAAACTCAGCTGGGTTGGTGCAAATTTAGTTTTACTAAAAGGGGTACAGGCACTGGAAAGTTGTTAAGAATGCTGGTGGATGGTTGTCTTAAATTATTTCATTAAAAAGGGGAATCTATTAGGATGTAACATTGGATCTGTTGTAGTGTGGCCCATGGTAACCAGCTGTAAGGGTCAGCTGACCCAGTAAACCAAGTAACCAATGACAAAGATGTGGTGGTCAGCTGACTCAGTATAAATAAGAATCTGTTGGGAATTGAAGGTGACCTTGGAATGGCCCAGGGTGAGGCTTCAATGATGGAATAATGAAATTTATTTATTAAACCTTTTTTCTTTGACTTATAAGTTGGAGTAAGTTTTATTTTATTGCCTACAACTGGAGAGTTCCTTCTAGAGGATCAACAAATATTGTTCTTCAGTGTATTTTGTAATCATATATGGAAGAAAAAAAATTAAAATCTGTTGTAAAGGATTTTCTAACTGCAAGAGAAAGGTCAGTGACATTCAGTTCTTCCAAATGATTCCAAAACTTATGAGACAACAAATTTTCAATTGCATTCTTCAGGTAATGTTTACAGTTAATGATTACCTCTGGTGCCACTGAACAGCTGAAACCTCAAACACAAATCTATGGTAGGTAAGTAACAGAAGAACAGCCATTGTGTCATATGTAAGCTTTCAAGTTTTCATTTACAATCTTAATTTTGGCATTGGAAATTTCTACTGGTGAGAAATTGAGAGCTGGGACATGGGAATGTTAACTATATTCCAAGTTTTCAGGTTAATCTGCCTATGAATTTCTGATCATTTCAAGGTTTGGAATATTGTGGATAATGTGCAGCTGAATTTTTATGTAATTGTTACTCCTAAATTTCATACAATGTTCAAGCATGAGCTGATTAAAAACTGATAGATTTAACGTTTGACCTTTAACTAAAATAAACCTTATCTAGTTTGTTGCAAGTTGTTGCTGATTGCACTTTGTGCAATGGCTACAGCCTCTAATGCAATGCAAAAGCATCTTTGTGCTATTACTCATTCAACTGAGCTTTGCCACATTTTGGGCTAAAAATTCAATTAGGCCAGTTTTGGGGTAGGGTTTGTAATGGCCTGCTCAAGTTAAGGCTGGCAGCATGTGCACTTTTTTTGTGCTGTTACACATCAAAATGATTACATGTGCAGCCCAGTGTAACACATGCTACTAACTAGCTGGGCATTCAGTTAGAGGGCCAGCAGAATCCCAAGATGTACAGCTAGCCTGAATATCCATCAGAAACAAAGTGATTGACAATCCAGAGAATGACCATGATGTACACAGCAAAATGGAGCAGTCAACATGTTTCACATTGTCAATTGCATGGAAAATATGGATGCCATCTCATTGTCATTGAGAACTGGCTTGGTCACAGAAGAGAGGGTGGAAGGGTCTTTTTCCGGCTGGAGGCCTGTGACTAGTGGTGTTCCGCAGGGCTCTGTATTGGGACCTCTGCTGTTTGTGATTTATATAAATGATCTGGAAGAAGGTGTAACTGGGGTGATCAGTATGTTTGCAGACGACACAAAATTGGCAGGACTTGCAGATAGTGAGGAGCATTGTCAGAAGCTACAGAAGGATATAGATAGGCTGGAAATTTGGGCAAAGAAATGGCAGATGGAGTTCAATCCCGATAAATGCGAAGTGATGCATTTTGGTAGAAATAATGTAGGGAGGAGCTATATGATAAATGGCAGAACCGTAAAGGGTGTAGATATGCAGAGGGACCTGGGTGTGCAAGTCCACAGATCTTTGAAGGTGATGTCACAGGTGGAGAAGGTGGTGAAGAAGGCATATGGCATGCTTGCCTTTGTAGGACGGGGCATAGAGTATAAAAGTTGGGGTCTGATGTTGCAGATGTATAGAACGTTGGTTCGGCTGCATTTGGAATACTGTGTCCAGTTCTGGTTGCCACACTACCAGAAGGACATGGAGGCTTTGGAGAGAGTACAGAGGAGGTTTACCAGGATGTTACCTGGTATGGAAGGGCTTGGTTATGAGGAGAGATTGGGTAAACTGTGGTTGTTCTCCCTGGAAAGACGGAGGATGAGGGGAGACTTAATAGAGGTGTATAAAATTATGAAAGGCATAGGGTGAATGGTGGGAAGATTTTCCCCAGGTCGGTGGTGACGTTCATGAGGGGTCATACCTTCAAGGTGAAGGGGGGGAGGTTTAACACAGATTTCAGAAGGACATATTTTACAGAGGGTGGTGGGGGCCTGGAATGCGCTGCCAGGCAAGGTGGTGGAGGTGGACACAATGGGAACGTTTAAGACTTATCTAGACAGCCATATGAATGGAATGGGAATGGAGGGATACAAAAGAATGGTCTAGTTTGGACCAGGGAGTGGCACAGGCTTGGAGGGCCGAAGGGCCTGTTCCTGTGCTGTATTGTTCTTTGTTCTTTGTCACATTGTATTTTCCAAAATTCAAATTTTCTGTCTTGAAAGCTGGTAATTACTCATCATTGGCCAAGATTGACACAGGGACAAGTGCCAACATAATACCCCTGTGAATTCTAAAAGATATTTACCCACAGCCATGGTGAAAACTAATGCTGTGCAACTTTCAGTGTGCAATGGCTCACTTTTTCCATATGTAGGTTCCATTGTCCTGGAGTGCAAGTACAATTAATGCTGCTGGGGGTCACAGATGTTTTACTTTGTGGTGATCAAAGACTCAGCAGTTGTAGGTCTACCAGCATGCTGTGATCTCACAATAGTCAAAATCCATGGAATTAGTCAGACATCACAAGTTAGATCAAACTCAAACTACTTTTGCCTCAGTTCACAGCCTAACATTGAAATATCGAGGAATGTTTCACAAAAATTAACAGTTTCAAGGGAGGTGTAACATTGCACATTCAGGAGAATAGAGGTCTGTCAACTGATCTGGTACACTTTTACTCAATGCAAATGACAGCAGCTACAGGAAAAAACAGCACAAGGTTTTAAAACTGTGGAAAACCATAATTGAGATGGTATGATTCAATTCAGCATGCCCATGAACAGGAGACTCTGTTGGCCTTATTGGGATGAGCAAGTCATTTTCAAAGGCAGACAAGTATCATATCAGAATCTTTGCAACCTGATATTCTTTGACAACTTCATTACTTACACATGGGTATAGATTGTCTCTCTTGCAAGTCTTCTCCTCCAATCTTTTGGCTAGGTATACAATGACATTGAAGTCATCATGAAATGCAAGGAAATATGCTAAGTCAGCATAAAGGACCACTGATCTACATGAAACTCCTATCTGTCCCTGGTCCAAAATTGCATCCTACCTCTTTCTTGTCCATGGCATTGATTTCATTATTATTATTGTCAACTACTTGATCTCCTACAAAATTTATGCACTGCAATGCTACATCTGAGAATTATGCCTTTTAAGTGCAACTATTTCATCACTGGCAGAGCTCGTGTTTAACAGATCAGTTCAGAACTACACTGTAATATCTCAAACTAGAGGGCAAGTTTTAAAACTGCAAGAGAAGATGACCAGTGCAGAATAAAAATGCAGATGCAGAATTACAAAGTTTACATTTGGGACAGCAAGTTCACATCCAGGATCCCACAGAAGCTAGGCAGCAGCTAGCCAAGGTGATAAGGGTTTGTTCAGAACCAAGATCCGATGAGGTCATTAAACATAAAGGTGCAAAGATGATTCATAACGAAGGGCAAATCAGATCCACTCCTTAATCACAGTGCAGTCATAGACAAGATCCCAGATACAACCAGGAAAAAATTCCAAGAATAATCCCACAGATCACTGAGCAATCAAAGACACTTCCAGACAATGTTGTCAATACAAGATTTGGGCATACCAGCAGATTACCTCTCTACTTTAGGGATGGGTGGAATTTTCCTTCCCCTCTGCTGTGCGTTTCGCAGCAGCAAGAGATGACGTGCCTCTTGCTGACAGTGGGAACTTCTGGATCTGCCATTGTCAATGAGCTTTCCTGTTGAATGCACCCCTCCCTGCCAGGAAACCTGTGGTGAGGGTGCACCATTGGTGGGACCATAAGATCATGCCAATGTTAACGGCAGCAAGATTTCAGTAATAGATTCATCTGACTCTAACTAAACATGAACATGTATTGTAAATTAACACGGGCAATATGCCTTGATAGCAGCATGCCATCACCCAAAGGGAAGTGTCATGTGCTCCAGCCTCAGTTTCACTTCAGCCTGGAGCAAAATATAGACACACTGCTCTGCAACTTTACCCTCAAGCTTTCTGTCCATGTATATCTTTTCACCAGTGACTAGAATTAATAAATATTCCCACAACGTGTTTGTATGATCCCTTATGGGCAATTAGTGCCTTATATCATAAAAGCACAACAACAATGTCATGGGAATTCCCTGCTCATCTTGTGTGCCCTAAATTATAATCAGCCTTTAAGGGTTTCTACATACAAAACAGTACACTGCAAATTCCCAATGTGCTGACAGCAATTGAAGTTCCCTGCAGCCAGCACATACTCAGAAAAGTATTCCCTAATGCTGATTCTCCAAGGGTACGCAATAATTCTTTTATACACATGTATGTCTTCAATTGGTTTTCTACCTGGTGCTAACATAATTATGGGTGATAATGGTTTCCATCCCTAAGTTAAGTAAACTTCCAAACCTTAACAGCAATAAATAGTAGGGCTTGTGGTTTATCAGCATTATACAGGTATAAAATTGTAGCAGCAAGGTCAGAGGAAATGACAATTCACAGTAATCTGTTGTAGATCAACAAACATATTCAATTATGTGGAAGTATCTAATTATAGACCATTCTAGATTTGCATATATAACTTTCTTGCTCGTATTTGCAACATTCTGCGCAACGCTGGGCAGTAAATCATCAAAAATCCCCACTGACTCATGGGAGTCGCTGGCTTGTCACTGTTGAAAAATGAGGGTGGTTTATTCAGGAAGAGGCATTAACTTCAACTTTCAGCAAATGGCTTCTGTCCTTTTTGAGTCTTTCAAAATCAGCAACAGAGTGAAGGTAAAATAGTTATTTTTTGAACCAAACATTAAGAGCCTTTTTTAACTCTGACCTTAATTGTCCACCACTATTCTAATTCTGATCACTAAAAATGGTACATCAAAGGCAATGTGATCTGAGAACATTTTCTGCTGATTTTGTGGTAGGGCATGACATCAACGTGTGTTTGCCACCATGATATAATTCAATTCATTGAACAAATTACTTATCATAGAATTTTACAATGCAGAAGGAGGCCATTTGGCCCATTGAGTCTACATCGACCACAATCCCCCCCCCCTAGGCCCTATCCCCATACCCCCATGCATTTACCCTAGGGGCAATTTAACATGGCCAATCCACCTAACCCACACATCTTTGGACTGTGGGAGGAAACCGAAGCACGAGAGGAAACCCCCACAAAGGGGGAGAATGTGCAAACTCCACGGAGACCGTGGCCCAAGTCGGGAATCGAACCCAGGTCTCTGGCGCTGTGAGACAGTAGTGCTAACCACTCTGCCACTGTGCCACCTCAACCATGATGTCATCTGTTCATGACATCACAATTCAGTTACCAATCTTCAATGTCACTCCTCCCTCCATTTGACAGGATGCAGCAACACAGTGAGACTGTGCTTCAAGAAATGTATTTGAGCCATGTTCTTGTGCAGGAAGTGTTGTAGCAGTTTTATGCACTCAGTGCCATCCTGTATTATTGTTGAGGCAGCATAATTGTTTCTAATGGCGAGGGTGTTGGTTTTAATTTGAACTAATGCTGGGATTTTGCAGAGTGGAACTTGATTGGGATGATTGGCAGGTATGGTCGTGTGACAGAAAAGCTGGGCTTACACAGAATATTCAAGCTCAGATGCTGCATTTTGAGTTGAGAGCGAGCAGTGTTTCTCATTTCTCCTCCAGTTCAAAGACTAGAATCTGCCAGGAGAAGTTTCTTTCTTGGAGATTCTGCTGCATGAGTGGATCTTACTCTGAGGGTTAGCAGAGGATACAGCAGGATATAGATCAGTTGGAGACTTGGGCGGAGAGATGGCAGATGGAGTTTAATCTGGACAAATGTGAGGTAATGCATTTTGGAAGGTCTAATACAGATAGGAAATATACAGTAAATGGCAGAACCCTTAGGAGTATTGATAGGCAAAGGGATCTGGGTGTACAGGTACACGGGTCACTGAGTGGCAATGCAGATGGAGAAGGTAGTCAAGAAGGCATACAGCATACTTGACTTCTTCAGCCGGGGTATTGAGTTAAAAAAATTGGCAAGTCATGTTGCCGTTTTATAGAACCTTAGTTAGGCTGCACTTGGAATATAGTGTTCAATTCTGGTCGCCACACTACCAGAAGGATGTGGAGGCTTTGGAGAGGGTACAGAAACGATTTACCAGGATGTTGCCTGGTATGGAGGGCATTAGCTATGAGAGGTTGGAGAAACTTGGTTTGTTCTCACTGGAGCGACGGAGGTTGAGGGGAGACCTGATAGAAGTCTACAAGATTGAGAGGCATGGACAGAGTGGATAGTCAGAAGCTTTTTCCCAGGGTGGAAGAGTCAATTACTATAGGTTTAAGGTGCAAGTTTTAAAAGAGATGTATGAGGGCAGATTTCTTTTAGAGTGGTGGGTGCCTGGAACTCCATGCCGGGGGAGGTAGTGGAAGTGGATACAGTAGTGACTTTTAAGGGGCGTCTTGACAAGTACATGAATGAGATGGGAATAGAGGTATATGGTCCCTGGAAGCATAGGGGGTTTTAGTTAAGATGGGCAGCATGGTCGGTGCAGGCTTGGAGGGCCGAAGGGCCTGTTCTTGTGCTGTAATTTTCTTTGCTCTTTGGTTGCTGCTTTGGAAGCTTCAGAGAGAGGGGTATCCTTTTTTGTCACTTGGACCTTGTGACTGGGTGCTGCCAGAGACTGGATTTTCTTCTTTAAGGTTTTGCTGTTTTGAGGATGTATCCTTCTCTGTAAACTGCTGACAGGATCTCTGTCCAGAAGTGTTTAAAAGCTGAAAATCCAGCATCACATGAGCATACTTGTTTGTTTGCTAACTAATTGTGAAGACGGGTTTATATCTGTAGGTATTGCTTTAAATTGGAATAGTGATGGCTAGCTTTTTAGGATTATGCTTTGCCATGTCTAAGAATTTTAATTGGTAAGAGTTATTATTTTTGTTATATTCCAACTGTGTTCTTAAATAAAGTTTGTTTTGGTAAAAACTTCCGAGTGGATCTTCTGAATCATACCTGGAGTGAAACAACCTACGTTCGTCCTAATGCCAAAATCAAATGCAAAAGTTGAGGTCTAGGTGAACTGCATAATATATCTTGGAGTTTCTGGTCTGGGTCTTAACAACACACAAATAACTCGTATCAGAATCAACTTGGACCTGCCCATCCATAGAGACTTTCAAGATCCCTCAACTCACCACCTGACTCGATGGAACCATCTCGGGGTACAAAAAAGTATTTCAAACTCAATAATACCTGGTGAAATCAAGAGGAAAGCTTGGGTACAAAACACCCTCCCACAGTGGTTTTCTGTCTCTGGTGGTGTGTATCATGGTGGGCCAAAGTGGAAAATATCACCAGAAGGCAAAAATCGGTTTTACTGAAACCAGTTTGCAATCTTCTGCTCCATCTATCAATAGCAGGCCACGTTTCTCATCACAGCATGTTGGGAATGTTGTTTTAATATATTTACATTTTATTATAAGCCCAGCTTGTCAGAATCATCCCCTCATGGGCATCATCTGGACATTTTGGCATGCAATTAGAATGATGTTTTTCATAATGGTACATAAGTACCTGATGACCTGCACTTCATTCATGACTTCAAGGTTAGTTCACCTACCTTGAATTGGATAGCACTCACAGGAGTCAGCCAGCTTACAGACGAGAAAAAGCCATTGTGGGGGTATCTGATGTGGAGTGGTATATGTTTAAGAGTTATAACTGGCCTCAAGATGGGAAGGGATGTTGCAAGTTTAGAAAGGGGTGTTTTGATCATTTAGACCAGGCTTGACTAAGACTAGTTGCCCCATGGACCGATTGTGGCCCCAAAGGCATTCTTATCCTGCTTGCCGTATCGTTGGAGTCAACTGTCCAAGTCTCCGAGAATTCCTGGAGAGAACACATCCAATCACAGGCTGATTTCTCCATGCATTGGCTGCTGGTGGTGAGCCTGTGTAGGGTCAATCATGTCTGTGATTGAACGAGCATCATGTCATCAAAGCTTACTGGAGCAGTTGGGCCTGTAGGTATAGGGGGAGGGTGACTGGAACATGGCCTGGTTAAGAACTGGGTGACTGGAGCTGGCAGGCTGATGGAGTGGGGGTGGGGGCAGCGGATGGGGGGGTGATGGTGTGAGCTGACAGACTGGTTCTGGTGGTGTTGAGGGCTGGTTGGTGCTCTGAGATCGCAGGCTGGTTCTGGTGGGTGCTCACAGCTGGTGATGGCTAGTGACTGCTGAGTGCTTGTGGGCTGGGGGGTGCTTGGAGTTGATGGCTTCTGTTTTTTATTTTGACCAGGTGGGTTGGGTGTTCAGAGTTGACAGGTGAGGGTGGCTACACAACAGGCCCGGATCCTAGGAGCTTCTGGCCTCAAATTCAGGAGCTCCGGACCTTGGGTGCCCTCAATTTCTTTTTGACGGTGGGGAATGCCTGGGTCTGGGGAGCCCAGGAGCTGGGTGCCTAGCACTGAAGATGCCAGGAAATGGGGCCCAAGCTTCCAGATTCGAATACGAGGCAGCAGAAAAGGACCAGTGGTATCTGAGTAGGTGAATGACTGGAGATGGGGGGAGAGAGTGTGGGTGGGGATGGGGGAGGTGTGGGGGGGATAGGGTGTGTGGGGCAAGAGATATTGTGACAGAGTGTGAGGGGGAGAGAGAAGAGTGTGCAGGAGCAGAGTGTGTTCATAAGAATGGCTCATTCCCACTCTCTGCGTTCTCACTCACCTTCACCTACACATACCATTATGCTCTCTCATCCACTCTCAGTGGGTGAGGGTGAGCACCCTGAGACTGGGAGTGAGCTAGATACACACTTGCCCTATCACACTCAAATACCCATCTTTATATATTTATTTTTTAACTCTAGTTGTTTCTTTTCACACTAGTTTTGAAATTTATGACTAATATTGTGCTGAACTTTATCTTTCTGAAATTTGCTCATCGGCCCTTCAAGTAAGAAAAATGCTAAAATGTGGTCCCTCAGGCAAAAAGGTTGGACAATCTGTTTTAGGCTGTTCCAATTTGGCTGTACATGGCTTAATACTGGAACCCAAATTGCCCTTTTAAACTACTTCAATTTGACAGATATAGCCATCAAGCAAAGACTCAGACACCAAATGAGTAAATGATTTGGAAGTTTACTGATTATTAGCGTGTTCTAAAAATTTGTCAACTAATCAAGGGAAAGTATAGGAAAAGCATACAACTCAATGAAATTTTGCAAGCTCCATACTTTCAAATGGGTGATCAATCAGAGTGAAGTGAATAACAACTTGAACTTCGCGTGCCAACAGAGGAAATGTCACTGCCTCCAAGAATCGCTACACCATCCTGGGATTTCTACCAGCAGGGAATTCATGACCAAAGCAGTCTCAGTACTTACAACACTTAATACTCATCTGCCCCTGGAGTTTATTGGAAATGATCTTCATGGTCAGCTACTCAGATCTAAACTGTTTCTTCCACACTTGACGTACATCAAGGTGGTTCCCACAACCCCTTTTTGTCTCCTCAAATCATAGAAACCCTACAGTGCAGAAACAGGCCATTTGGCCCATCGAGTCTGCACTGACCACAATCCCACCCAGGCCCTACCCCCCACATCCCTACACATATTACCCGCTAATCCCTCTAACCTACGCATTTCAGGACACTAAGGGGCAATTTAGCATAGCCAATCAACCTAATCCGCACATCTTTGGACTGTGGGAGGAAAAGATGTATAGCCACCTTAACCAAGTTGTTGTAAATGGCTAATTGGGCTATAATTTGATAAGAGTTAACCCCATTGATTTTAGTTTTTTACGTACATTAGTCATTTACAGAAGTCCTATTCATTAAGACAGACTCAACAGTCAAGGTCTTCGACTGATAGGGAGGGAGTCCAAACTTAAGCCATTTCTTTCCCAGCTGTTACAGCACTTAAATTCTCTCTCAATGCTAATGAAGAAATACAGAGACTTCTAATTAACTGCTGATTATTAATTACATATCCTTCAAATGTAACTTAATTGAGGTACACCATTTGGTCAATCATGTGTTTCTGGCTGATCCCTAATTATGTAATAACCCTTAATTAATATGCGAGTGATTTATACAGAACACAAAATGGCTTCTTATCTCACTATTAGCACAAAATGGTGTTTTGACCGTGTTTGCTTATTACAATAACTATAAACATTAGCCTGAAAATGATTGGGTTTCAATAAAATAATTGATTTTTAAAACTACCCAACAGGCATGTAGTCCAAACGGGGCATGGGCACATTCACTTCAAAATGTTCAAGGGCTAACACAAACACCACAAACACAATGGGATCAAGGAAAACAGGAGGAGGATTGAGAGGTCTGAGGGAGGGAAACCTGAACCTTAAGATGCACTGAGATGATGGGAGGGATTTCCATATTCACCCAGGGAGAGTCTAGGCTGGTCTGGTAGTGAAAGTTTTGCAGCACCATCTTCCAACCTGCAACAATGGCACAGTACAAAATAAAAATGAGAAGTTCTGCAGGCAGATTGGAGGGTAGCTGTACGCACTGGGGTGGGGGCCAATTACATGGGCATCCAGCTGAATGGTGCATGCCCAAATAAGGAGAGTGGCACATCTGAGACATGTTGGGAGCCTTTCACTGACAATGCAGGGGATCAATCAATCATGTCCATTTGCGCGAGACTAATCCTCCCAAGTGGCACTAAACAATCGTCTTGTTTTAACCCTTTTTTCACTGTGGAAATTCCCCAGAGTAACAATGAACTAAAGAGCAACTGGATGACTGGACGTGCTTCAGAAGACTGTTTGAAAGTTGGCACTCGATGGTTCACAGAAGGGAAGCCTCAGCAACGCCCACCACCCCCCCCCCCTCAAATAATTTAATTTTCCAGCTGAACGTTTACCCTCCTGTTGAGCTCAGAATGTAGTATTAGAGTGCAGTGAATAAGGATCACAGCAGCTGGCTGAAAGCAGCACACCCAAGTGCCTGGCGAAAGCAAGTTGTAGCAGTCAGTCATATTGAGGGAGAGGGCAGGGACTTTCATATACATCCCACACTGCCTATCATTTCAGGGGTGAATACTTATCACCCTGGGAACAAAGCACATGAACTGACATGTAATTGACAGAAAGAGGACCTTTGGAGACTAATGCAGACAGTTTTTGTTTCTCATTTATACTGCAGAGATGAGACCTTCAGGAAGACGGAGCCTGGATGTTCCACTGCCTGCATAATCACTTACAGGCAAGAGAGAAGGAGAAGATTGTGACCAAGTTAACTGGATCACCAAAGAGTGGAGCAAAGCCCTCAAGACAAAGGGCCAGCAGTGCTTCCTCCAAACACAGAGGATTTGGCTTGCAGACATGTCCTGTATAGGTGGCTCACAAGACCCAGGGTCTACAGATTTCGCATCTCTTATCTGCAGATGAGCAAGAACTAGTGTCACCAATTGTCCAGCACACCCAGGTTGCTGGTTGCTCACATTTGCCACATTCTTCAGAAGTTGACACCAATGGGCTAAGAGAGCATCCATTGTAGGTGCCTGTGAAAGTAACAGCTGCTCCGAACTTCTATTCAAGTTGCTCCACTGGGGACCTCTGCAGGATCCGGCAAGCATCCACACACAAAGGCATTCATAAAGTCACTAATGATCTTTTTGCTATGGCTCACAATTATGTCAACGTCGATAGAGATCAAGGCAAGCCAGGAAGCCAGAGCACTGGGCTTTGCTGAAATTGTTTGATTCCCAGAGGTGCAGGGAAACATCTACTATACTCATGTGGCTATAAGGGCTCTTTGGCAACAGGCACTGCAATACATAAACTGGAAAAGCTACCACATGCTCAATGCATAGGTGGTCTGTGGCTATGAGAAACTAATCCATATTGGTTTGGGTCAACTACCCAGGAAGTGTTTACATATATCTTGAGTAGATCAGACCCTGACCCCTTCGAAGGACCAAAAAGGATCCAGGCTGGCTTCCTGGTGACAAAGGGTACCCGGAAAGAATATGGCTGATGATGCAAATGCAGCCACTTGAGACTCTTGCAGAGAGAAGGTACAATAAGGCCCATGCTAGTTGGAGCATTGGTGGAGCACACGATAGGCATCCTCACGATGTGATTTCAAAATCTTGACAGATCTGATAGAAGACTTCAGTACAGTGCCCAAAGGCTTTCACAGATCATCATGGCTTGCTGCATGCTGTACAACCTGATGCATATTTACATCACAATCATGTTACTCTTGCTTCCCATCTCAAGTCTCTGACTTTATAAATTCAGCTGGTCTGGACGCTTGACAATTCCTTCGGATCTTGTTTTGGTTACATTTGGAGAAATGATAGGTTGTATTGATTTGATTAACCATTGTTGATTCGGTGTTTGAGTTGTATTCTGTGTTTCTGGCAGTTGGTGCCTTGTTCTGATATACATTTTCTACTCATTGGAGTTGAACTTCTCTTTGCCAACTCGCCCTCTGCTCTGCTTGGGGACCACTGTCTTGTCCTATTGTTTCTGGAGAAAATGTATATCCATTCATTTGTAGTATGGATGTCTTTTTTTGTGTGGTTGGCTGTGATCTTTATCAGAGTTGAAGGTGTCTCTCGCTTTATTTGGATGTTTTTCATCAGTGAGCTCACCTTGCAGTTTGGCTTTTCTCACGACAGTGTTCTTCCTGTGTCTTCCATGCCCCACTGAGGCAAGCTCTGGTGAGTTGATGGTTGCTAGTTCCTTACTCCGGCATTTTGCAGCTTTACATGTTGGCTAGATGTTGCAGTGTTTGTGCCATGGTGTTTACAGGTTGTGTGACAGCAACCTTTGGAGCCTGAGATTGGGGCTCATTCTTTTGTTGCTGGTCATTTTCCTGTGTGTCTTCTATTGAGTTACAGTGTTGATTACCTGAATATTTGGCTGGTTTGCAAACCAGGAGGCCGATTCGCACATTGAGACCCGCAACTTTTCTGGCGGGTCTGGTCAGGAGAATCATGTGTCGGCCATTTCACGGGATCCGCGCATGCGTCGGGAAAGCATGCGCGTCTCCCACAACCGGAGAACAGTCACAATTGAGACCACGTTGGAAGCTGGTGGGAAGAGAGGTAAGTGATTTGAGTCCTATTTTAAATATATTTTGCATGTGATTATCGGGCCTGGCACAGAACTTGCCGGGCCCGATAGCTTCTCCCACCCTGCCAGGAGTGCTTAATTCCAGTGGGGTTTAGAGTAGCTCCCCACATTCGGGGAACTAGCAGGAGACCCCGCCGGAATGAAAGGGGGGCAATCGCGGCCTCCCAGGGGGTCGGACGGTGGGGGGTGGTACCCCCCTGGGCATGGGCACCTGGCAGTGCCAGCCTCTGCCCCTTGGCACTACCCAAGGGGCAAAGTACCCATGCCCAGGGGGCACCTTGGCACTGCCCACCGGGCATCAGGCAGTGCCAAGGGGGTGGGGCCTATTGTCGGCGGGGCCTAGGGGTGATTGATGGGGTTGGGGGGTCCTGCTGCCACTCTATATTGGGATTGGTCTGGGCTGGAGGGAGGCCAGTGATCGGGGTGGGCTGGAGAGGGTGACCTGTCGGGGGGGGGGCCTGCCTCCTGGGCGGGTCTGACCCCGTGGGGGTCAGCTGGGGGGGGTGGGGTGGGGGGGGGGGGGGGGCTCTGCCAGGGTGAGGAGGGGGATTGCCACTGCTTGTGGGGGGGGGGGGGGGGGGGGGGAAGAGAGTTGGGCTGGACATCGAGGCGCTCCGGGGCAGGGGGGAGTCGGTGCTGGCCTGGGAATTGTTGTGGGGGCCATGACTGAGCCGCGGCGGGTGCTGGTGGGACAGCACTGCGGGGGTCCTGGGCTGGCCAGCGATCGAGCTGGCCAGCAAACATGGAGACTGATGGATTGGAGCCACTGCTCGTGCACAGAAGTCTGGAGCTGTCAGACCCCGGCGCGAATAGGCCCCCCCACCCCATTTTTAATGATATTCCAGATTGTGACATTGCACAGAGATTCAGGTCTGAAGCGGCACTGAAAAAACAGTTGTGATCTAGAACAATTTTTCCACCAATTCAGCACTTTTGGAAGCATTGCCCCCCCAGTTGTGCAAAGAGTGAAGGCAATTTAGAGCTGAAGTCCCAGTCAAGAGTCTCTTTACTGGTGGACCTCCCAGGAAGTTGCAATTCCATGTGGTTGATGAAAAAGTTTGTCTTGATCTCTTCTGCCATTTTAAGAATGTTCGGAACAAAGTTGGCAATTCTGTTCAAGAGAGAAAACGATTGGTTTTGGATTAAGTACATAACTTTGAATATCTTCTTGTCAACATGCCATAGTGGTTCTACTGCTAATGATTGGAACTCCGATTCCTCAACGCCTGTAAAGCGGTGCATCTGTCATTCATAGCCAAGGATTCCTCAGCCACAGTTCCTTATTCGTGAGGGCAGTAACACTGGTTCCTGTATCAAATTTGAAGTTGGTGAAGTCACTGAGATGGCTTAATTCCAAAAAGAGAATCAACTTCCTTGAACTCATCCAAGCAGCATGGTTGGGTCTCTTCCTGATGTGTTATTTTAGACTCATGGATTATCTTAAGATCCTTCATTCATCTGAGTGTCTAAGATTTGTATAGCTTTCCAAGTGTCCCAGGCAGGTGCTGTTGAAATATAGCACGGAGATTGATGGATATTGCTCTTGCCTGTGAGGTTGGCTCCTCAGAGCTAATGTGGTTGCCCATTCGCTTGTGGTTGGTTTGGATATTGCAATTCTTGGTTTAGAGTTGCTCTGCCCCCTTGTTTTACCAACAGGTTGCTCTGTACCTTGGCTTACTTTACTTTTGTCCCATAAAATAGATGCTGTTGGCAGATTTCAGACTACTTGACTATTTGGATGGTTTTTTGAAGAGTCAGATCTTCTTGGTCTGTGGTATGTCTGAAAAGGTATCATCAGCCACTGCAACAACAATTCTGTCCCTTAAGAGTTTTGACTTGTTTAGATTAGTTTGTCCTTCTCCCACCCCACTTCTTGCACAGCCCTCCTTCCATATTGCCCACCTTATCTGCAACTGTCCATGCCCCCTCCCCCCTCACATTAGAACCCAGGTCAAACTTCAGACCTTTGCTGCAGTGGCTGCATTAGTGCCGCAACAGAGTGCGGTCCAGATAGAAACTGGTGTGTGACACCGAGGGTAAGGAGACCCCTATTCTCCCCAACCTCAGGCGTAGTATTGATTTGGGTTCGTGACACAGGAGGATCCATGGGTCCAGCACGGTGCTGTCCATGAAGAGCAGCTTAGCATAGAGATGGAAGGCAGGAACCAGCGTGCCCCAGCAGACTAGTATACAGCACATCAGGAGGAGTGCAGTACTATGGCTGGTAGGCTTTGCATGTTGCACTCACTTTAAAGTCTTTGAAGAGCTGAGAGCTTGTGCATGCCAGTCTTTATCAATCAGGTTTGATGCTGACGTCATTTCCTGCTGGCGTATCATAAAATTGAAAGGCCCGATGGGATTCCGGAAGGCAGCTGCTTTAATGAGCATTCATGAGACGCAAATGAATTCAAATGCCATTTGCATCACCTGCCAGTGGGAAGAGTGACCCAACATTAACTCGCCATTGGGAGAATTGTAATGTGATTTTATGGCGGCGGGTTTCTGACAATTTGGTTCCTGCCAGACTCACTGCACCCACCTGCCACTAAATTCACCACATTTAGATTGATCGAATTCCACCCTAAAGTTTTAGCCAACAATTAGGGGTTGACTTTTACAGGAGTAAGCATTTTGAAGGTTTGACATCCACCCTCCCCCATTGTCTCACTATTGCAGAGTTCATAGGTCAGAGACTGCTTCGGCCAACCTCACCTGCAAAAGTAATGCAAAAGAGCCAAGAAGTATTTTTATTACTGAATTTTTATTTACAAATAAATAGTAACTTTCATGAAGACAAAGATTAATTTGTGTACAAATTTATCAAATTCATCAAAAATAAAAGCCATTTATATTTTATTCAGTTCTGTTCACAACACAGTAAAGAATATGACTTAGTGATGTGGCGAAATTACAAGAGGTGGGCAATTGTACCTTTAGCTAAGACAATGCAAAACTCGCAAGGCAAATATCTCTGTAAAAGATGTAACAAATTTATTAAACATAAAACAGAAGACAATACAACACAAACGTACAGCCAACCAGAGTCTCACAAAGGGTTAAATAGCTTTAAAGACAGAGCGACAGAACCTCTCCGAAAGAACAGGATTACAGAGTCAAATACAGATCAATTATACTTTTTCATAATTTATAATTCTGCCTTTCATTAGCTTAGAATCAATTTCATTCAATAGTTATACATTAATACAAATCTCTGTCAAATACTTCAACCAATCATAAGATACTTAATAGCATGGTGATATCTTATTCGTCCAACTGATTCCGGACATAGGGCCTGGTTTTACCATTGCGTTGCGCCTGTTTTCGGGTACGAAAACTTGGTAAAGTCGGGCGTGAGGCGAGTAGCTAGTAGCACGATCCTTCCGTGCTGGTTCCCCCTTCATCAAGGTCCGAAAATGGCTGCGATTGGGACCGCGCCTGAAATGGGCGCGACAGCGATTTAAATGCATTTGCATGCACTTAAAGTTGGGCTGCACTTCCCCCTTTACCACCGTGTTCACCCATCCAGAATTGGCGCAAAACAGACATGCTCCATAAAAATCCAATTCAGGTGCTCCAGTTAGCGAGGAGGTAGGTGCTGAGTGTCCGACAGCTCTCTGCTTGAGATCAGTTGGGGGTGGGGGGGGAAGGGGGTTCCGCTGCCACTCTGCCTGAGATCAGTCGGGGGAAGGAGGTTCCGCTGTCACTCTGCCTGAGCTCAGTGGGGGGGAGGGGGGGTCCGCTGCCACTTTGTCTGTAATCAGTGAGGGGTAAGGAGGGGGGTCTGCTGCCACTCTGCCTGAGATCGGTGGAGGGGAAGGGGGGAGCGGCCTGCGATTGGTCTGGATGGCAGGAGGCGTGGGGGGGATAAGGGGGTCAGTAATGTTGGGGGGATGGGGCAATGTCTGTGGTGGCCAGGGAGAGGCATTATTCGGCCGAGGAGCGATGTGGCAGGGGAGCCGCATTTTACCACTTTTTTTTCTGCGCATGCGCGATTGGAGCCTCCGATCGGAGTTGCAGGGTTTTGGGTGCATTAAGCCCCTCCCACAGGCTTCTGCGGTGCAATTCGGAATTACTGATATTTTTTCAGGCAGAGTGTGTATGGGGGCGCCTGAGAACGTGTCTAAAAGTCGGATCTGAAACACTCCCAGTTTCAAGTCAGCCCAGCACTTAGAAAAAAAATGGTAAAATAGGGCCCGCAGTCTCCTCTTTGTCACTAACTAACCCACCGGCTCACTGCCAAATTGAATAGACATACCTTCCTGTGTCCAGATTCCTATCTATTCTGTGTCTGGGCAATGAGTACAGCTATTCATAATGTTGCAGGGGGGGGTCGGCCTGGCGGGGGGCTGGAGAGAGAGAGATCGGCGCTGAGGGGGGAGGGGGTCGAGGCTGACCCATGGCCCAGACACGTCTGGGGAGGCAGCGATCGGGGGAGGGGGGTGGTGGGGGGTGTTATGTAAGCCACTGATGGGGGAATTGCTGTGCTGGCCAGCAGTCGGGCTGGCTTGTGATTGGGAGGCCAGCAGTGCAGGGCTACCGCGCATGCACTGATCTCGGCACTGACAGATTGGCGCAAGCGCAGTGGTCCGCTCAGCGCTATGCTGCTGGCCTCTCCAACGGGAATAAGGCCCATCCACAGATTTTTAGCTTGATTCATGGGTTCAGGATATTTCATCTGGGCTGCAGAGAAATTTGGAGTGGGAGGGTAAAGACCCAGTTGTCGTGGTTCACGTACGTACCAATGACATAGGTATAACAGGAACAAAGGTCCTGCTAAGGGAGTATGAACAGCTAGGAACTAAATTAAAAAGAACCAAAAAGGTAATAATCTCTGGATTACTACCTGAGCCACGAGCTAATTGGCACAGGGTCAATAAGATTAAAGAGGTAAATGCATGGCTCAAAGATTGGTGTGGGAGGAGTGGGTTTGAATTCATGGGACATTGGCACCAGTATTGGGGAAGAGGGGACCTGTTCTGATGGAACAGTCTTCATCTGAATCTTGCTGGGACCAGAGTCCTGGCAAATCGTATAACTCGGACTGTAGGGCTTCAAACTAAATAGTGGGGAGGAGGGTTCAGTTGTATGGAGAATTAGAGAATCGAAGTTAAAGAAGAGGGTAGAAGTGGAGGTTAATGGAGCTGAGGGCTCAGGAGAGATTAGTAAAGTTTCGAGACCACGTAATAGAACAGAGAGTATAGATGGTGGCAGGAATCTAACTTGAGGCACAGCAAAAAAGATGACAAGTATGAGAAGGGAGGTGGTCAATGCAGGACTGAGGATGTTGCAGTATACTGAACAAGGTAAATGAGTTGTTGTGCACATTGAAATTGGCTAGTATGATGTTGTGGGCATCACAGAGACGTGGCTTCAATGGGATCAGGGCTGGGATCTAAATATCCAAAGATATATGTCCTATCAGAAGGGCAGGCAGATGGGCAAAGGGGGCGGGGTTGCATTGTCAGTAAGGAATGAAGTTAAATCGATTGCAAGAAGTGATATAGGATCGGAAGGTATAGAATCTCTGTGGGTAGAGTTGAGGAATCTCAAAGATAAAAAGACCCTGATGGGAGTTATGTACAGGCACCCTAACAGTAGTCAGGATGTGGGGCAGAAAATAACTCAGGTGATAGAAAAGGCATATAAAAAAGGCAATATTACAATAATCATGGGGGTCTTCAATATGCAGGTGGACTGGGAAAATCAGGTAGGTAGTGGATCCCAAGAAAAGGAATTTGTGGAATGTCTAAGAGATGGTTTTTTTGGAGCAACTTGTGACAGAGCCTACTAGGGAACAGGCAATTCTGGATTTGGTGATGTGTAATGAGGCATACTTGATTAGGCAACTTAAGGTGAAGGAACCCTTAGGGAGCAGTGACCACAATATGATAGAATTTACCCTGCAATTTGAGAGGGAGAAGCTGGAATCAGATGTAACAGTATTACAATTAAATAAAGGTAACTACAAAGACATGAGGGAGGTGCTGGCCAGAGTTCATTGGAAAGAGAGTCTAGCAGGGAAGACAGTGGAACAGCAATGGCTGGAGTTTTTGAGAGTTATTCGGGAAGCACAGCAGAAATTCATTCCAAGGAGGAGGAATCATGCTAAGGGGAGGACGAGGCATCCATGGCTGACAAGGGAAGTCAAGGACAGCAGAAAAGCAAACAAAGTGGCAAGGATTAGTGGGAAGCCCGAGGATTGGGAAGCCTTTAAAAGTGAGCAGAGGACAACTGAAGAAGCAATAAGGGGGGAGAAGATGAAATATGAGTATAAGCCAGCTAGTGATATAAAAGAAGATAGGAAGAGTTTTTTTTTCAATATATAAAAAGTAAGAGAGAAGCAAAAATAGCCATTGGACCACTGGAAAATGAGGCTGGAGAAGGAATAATAGGAAACAAAGCAATAGCAGAGGAACTGAATAGTTACTTTGCAGCAGCCTTCACGGTGGAAGACACCAGTGGGATGCCAGAGCTCCTGGAGAGTCAGCGGGGGCACTAAAAAGAAGGTTCTGGGGAAACTGAAAGGTCTAAAGGTGGATAAATCACCTGGAGCGGATGAACTACACCCCAGGGTTCTAAAAGAGATAGCTGAGGAAATTGTGGAGGCACTGGTGGTGATCTTTCAGGAATCACTGGAGGTAGGGAGGGTACCAGAGGACTGGAAAGTAGCTAATGTAACACTGCTGTTTAAGAAGGGAGGGAGGTAGCAGACAGGTTAGCCTGACTTTGGTCAATGGCAAGATTTTAGAGTCCATTATTAAAGATGAGATCGCAGAGTACTTGGAAGTGCATGATAAAGTAGGACTGAGTCAGCACGGTTTTGTCAAGGGCAGGCCATGTCTGACAAATCTGTTAGAGTTCTTTGAGGAGGCAACAAGGAAGTTAGGTAAAGGAGAACCAGTGGATGTGATTTATTTAAATTTCTAGAAGACCTTTGACAAGGTGCCACATAGGAGACTATTAAATAAGTGAAGTGCCCATGGTGTTAAGGGTAAGATCCTGGCACGGATAGAAGATTGGCTGACTGGCAGAAGGCAGAGAGTGGGGATAAGGGGGTCTTTTTCAGGATGGCACCCAATAAGTAGTGGTGTGCCTCAGGGGTCAGTGCTGGGACCACAACTTTTCACAATATACATTAACGATTTGGAGGAAGGAACTGAAAGCATAGTTGCTAAATTTGCAGATGATACAAAGATATGTAGAGGGACAGGTAGTATTGAGGAAGCAGGGGGGGGGCTGCAGAAGGACTTGGACAGGTTAGGAGAGTGGGCAAAGAAGTGGCAGATGGAATACAATTTGGAAAAATGTGGGATTATGCACTTTGGAAGGAGGAATGGAGGCATAGACTATTTTCTAAATGGGAAAATGCTGAGGAAATCAGAAACACAAAGGGACTTGGGAGTCATTGTTCAAGATTCTCTTAAGATTAACTTGCAGGTTCAGTCGGCAGTTAGGAAGGCAAATGCAATGTTAGCATTCATGTCGAGAGGGCTAGAATACAAAAGCAGGGATGTACTTCTGAGGCTGTATAAGGCTCTGGTCAGATCCCATTTGGAGTAATGTGAGCAGTTTTGGGCCCCATATCTAAGGAAGGATGTGCTGGCCTTGGAAAGGGTCCAGAGGAGATTCACCAGAATGATCCCTGGAATGAAGAGCTTGTCATATGAGGAATGTTTGAGGACTCTGGATCTGTACTTGTTGGACCTTAGAAGGATGAGGGGGGATCTTATTGAAACTTACAGGATACTGCGAAGCCTGGATAGAGTGGACATGGAGAGGATGTTTCCACTAGTAGGAAAAATTAGAACCAGAGGGCACAACCTCAGACTAAGGGGACGATCCTTTAAAACAGATGAGGAGGAATTTCTTCAGCCAGAGAGTGGTGCATCTGTGGAAATCTTTGCCGCAGTAGGCTGTGGAGGCCAGGTCATTGAATGTCTTTAAGACAAAGGTAGATAGGTTCTTGATTAATAAGGGGGTAAGAGGTTATGGGGAAAAGGCAGGAGAATGGGGATAAAAAAAATATCAGCCATGATTGAATGGTGGAGCAGACTTGATGGGCCGAGTGGCCTAATTCTGCTCCTGTGTCTTATGGTCTTATGCTAGGGCACCCTGTGATGCACAGAGTGTGAGAGATTTATTTTGAAAATCCTGCTGAGAAATCCAGCGGGATTTACTCCAGTTTTTACGTGAATTCGACACTTCGAATTCTTTGGGAGAATCCCACCCACAATTGCAGTTTAGGTAGGAACTGGTTGGAGCCTGTAGTTTCATGGCAATGTAAAAGACAATGTCCACTAAATGTAGGTCTTAAAATTGTTTTTGTGTTCCTTTGGGGTCCACAAAAATAATATGATCCACTGCCAGCCCAAACCAGGACTCCTCACTGCTATTTACTTTGTTGGTAGTTGCACCCGCTCCATTTTCAGTTTCAACCTGGCAAACTTTGTCGGGGCGCTCAATTAGCATCCTGCAGTTAACCCACTAAATGTAAATGAGGTGGACAATCAAAATCATAGGGGTCTTTTCACCACTGGAATGGACAACCATCATTCTCAGCCAGTCATCTGCCCAAACATTGTAGTCTACCCTAATCATTTAGGAGAAAATCAACTCTGCCCAGTTGATAAAAGGAAAGTCACAGCCCATTCTGAAGAACAGTCACTTAGTTAAAAGAAAAAAACACTCAATTTGTTTTAAAAAAAGTACTGAAGAATTAAGTCATAAAAGAATAAAAATACCCAATCACAAGGCTTCCCCCAAAAAGACCTCCATTGCTATGACTGTAAAAATACCTAAATTGCTATCTATATTTTTAAAAACAGAAGCACCTGGTAGTGAATTGATCTTTGTGGAAATTCAAAAAGAAACTCAGTTTGTTGGAAGAGAATACTTTGCAGGCATTTATTTTAAAATGAAAAGCAGTTAGTGAGCAATTAAAAAGAAGCAGTGGCCAGATCTGATTACCCCATACCAATCACGTGTATGCAGCATAAAAACACAAGACTTGAAAGTCGAAAGTAAAAAACTTAACTTGTAACAAAGAGGGATGACTTCTGTGACTTACAATATTGTCGGGAATGGCATAAATCTATTAAAAATATTAATGAAAAACTTCAAGCTTTCTGAATTTAATGATGTTTCAGTCAAATCATCCAAGTCTCAACAGCTATCTCACTATTTAAATTTATGTTATTCTAATCGCTTTTTTATATGTTAACAAGGATAGTCTATCGACACAAACACCCACATGAAGATCATCTAAATGAGCCTCATTAATGGCAAACTCAGTAAAAAAAAATCCCAATTTAGTTTTGTTGAGGTTATTCCTATTGCATTAATTACTCCGTATAAACAGCTGGTTCAAATATTTGATGTTGTACTTCTGCCAGATTTAGCCTTTTCTGGAATAATGATTTGGATACCAGAAATACCAATTCATTTCTCAACATTTAATCAGCATTGCTCCACTGAAAGTTTAGTGATGAAAGAGTTACATATGTAGACATAAAGGGTGGTTCCAGTGTTGCCAGTGGCAGGTTTCAGGGCGGGTGGGAGGGGAAAGTTTGGAGTGAGGCCAAAAGTAGAATTCCAGCTGGCAAAAAAATGAGTCGGAACTTTCCCTTTGCCACTTTCAAGGCGGGATGATGGCAGGTCAGCTTTCTTGCGCATACATGGCCTTCCATCTGCATGTATTAGCATGTCATGAATACTCATTAAAAAAGTAACTTGCCAGAATCACGTTACCATTTCCAATTACATTCCATGCCAGCCAGAAATTAGACCAGATATAAGTGGCATGTAGTTGTCCACCCTGACTTCACTTGTGATTTTGAGGTGAGGGCAACATTCAAAGCCTTTGTGATTGCCTCTGGTGTTGAACTGGGCTGCCCACCATGGTTGCTGTGCTACTCTGGCAGGACAGCATTGTGTGCTGTGAGTCTAAGGCAGGGTTGCATTCTACAACAAAGACCAGCATAGTGACTGGGGGTTGGGAAAATGAAATAGACTTGAGGGTGCAAGGGGCTTGGTGGGGTTGAGGGAAACTATGGCTGGCAGAAGGAAGACTGGGGGTTGGGATGCTGGAGCTCGACATGGAACAGTGCATTGCAGACACAGGAGGTAAATAGGATTCAATTTGCATGAAGGTGGGGGAACATACGCAGAATATAAAGTCCGAAAGGGAGGGAGTTAGTGTGGCACAAGAGTGAAGGATTACATAGAGACACATGGCTGAGTGTGGGGAAGACTTGCACAGAAGAAATGGGTTGTATGAGGAGATCAGACATTCTGAAGGGGCAAGTTGCACGACCAAAAGTTCTCGAAAATGCCTTTCTCATCTGGAGGTGAGTGAGAGTCAATGCTGCACGCGTCTATTCCTGTGGTGGCTCATATCTGCCATACTCTGCGAGAGGAGCTAACATCATATATACTGGGAGGATACCACCTGCCAGTGTCCCTGAAGGTCACCACTGCACTCCATTTTTTTGCCAGCAGGTCATTCTAGGGAACCACAGGGGACCTGTAGCTTCTCTTATTCCTCAACATATAAATGTACCAAGGAGGCGATGGATGCCCTCTGAAGTAAGGATCATTATGGAAAGTTCACACTGGATGAAGCTAGCCAGGCTGCTTTATTCCTGGGTTTCACAGCAATCTCTGGCTTCCCTAGATTACAGGGTGCGATTGATTGCACATATGTGTCTTTGAAAGTTTCATAACAGCAGCCCCTGATGTTCATTAACAGATAAAGTTCCATTCAATAAACGTTCAGCTGGTGTGCGACTATCAAATGCGCATCATGCATGTTTGTGACAAGTACCCTGGGAGTTCCCTGATACATACATCCTGAGGCACTCTCAGGTGTTTCAGATATTCAAAGGGCTGCAGTGCTTATAGGGCTGGCTGCTTGGGGATCAGAGGTATCCACAGAAACAATGGCTCATGACACCTATGTCTTGTCTTCAAAGTGCCTGAGGAAAGATACAACACGCAGTTCGAAAGATCCACCGTAGAGCAGATCACTGGTATCCTGAAGATTTGCTTCCGATGTTTGGACCACCCAGGTGGGTCTCTGCATTACTCTCCAAAGAAGGTGTCATTATTGTGGTTTGTCGTGCCCCACATAACATGGTGCTTCAAAGGGGAGATCATTTCCTAGAGGGAGGCATGTAGAAGGCTGAGAACTCCTCGGACGATGAAGAACTGGAGGGGCAGGAGCCTGAAGAGGGCAATGAAGGGGAGTGTCCATGTGAGGTTCTGACTGAAGCTGCCAAGATTAGGAAGATGTGCCCGTGACATACTCATAGCCACCAGGTCCCAGGAGGAGTACAGTGCAGGGAAGGGTACCCAAGCGCATTTCCCTTGTCCCTTAGTGGCATGACTGATCTGAAAGGCCTTTACAACCACTAACATCGAGAACAATATCAGCACTGGGCTTTGGACTTCTGATCCTCATGTTTCACCAGGCCATAATAGAATAAAGAACAAAGAAAAGTACAGCACAAAAACAGGCCCTTCGGCCCTCTAAGCCTGTGCTGATCATTATGCCCTTACTAAACCAAAAAAACCTTCTGCCCTTACCCTTATTCCCTCCCTATTCATGTACCCATCCAGGTCCCTCTTAAATGTTGCTAATGTGTCGACTTCCACCACCTCCTCTGGCAGCACGTTCCAGGCATCCATCACTCTCTGCATGAAAAACTTCTCCCGCACATCTCCCTTAAACTTTCCCCCTCTCACCCTGAACCTGTGCCCCCTTGTAATTGACACTTCCACCCCAGGAAAAAGCCTCTGACTATCCACCCTGTCTATGCCTCTCATAATTTTGTAGACCTCGATCAGGTCTCCCCATAGTCTCCATCTTTCCAGTAAAAACAATTCTGGTTTATTCAATCTCTCCTCAAAGCCAACACCTCGAGGCCAGGCAACATCCTGGTGAAACTTCTTTGCATCTGTCCAAAGCTTCCACGTCCTTCAGGTAGTGTGGTGACCAGAACTGCATGCAATATTCCAAATGCGGCCTAACCAATGTTTTAAATAGCTGCAACATGGGGAGGCGATTCTCCCAGTGCGACCCTCAATTGTTCTGGTGGGTCGGGCTGGGAGATGTGCATTGTTGGCCTTTTTCTGGGATTTGCGCGTGCGCCAGGAATGCATGCGCATCTCGAGAGCCGGAGAACAGTCGGAGTCCAGACCACGCTGGAAACGGGCAGGAAGACAGGTAAGTGATTTGAATCTTTTTTTAATATGTTTTGCATGCGATTATTGGGAACTTGCCGGGCCTGATTGAATCTCCCACGCCGCCAGGAGTACTTCATTCTGGCGGGGTTTAGAGTAGCTCCCCATGTTCAGGGAACGAGCAGAGACCCCGCCGGAATGAAGTGGGGGCAATCGGGACCCCCCAGGCGGTCGGGCAGCAGGGGCTTGGTGCTGCCTGGGCATGGGCAACCTAGCAGTGCCAGCCTGTGCCTCCTGGCACTGCCCATGCCCAGGGGGCACCTTGGCACTGCCCACTGGGCATCGGGCAGTGCCAAGGGGGTAGGGCCTATTGTGGGCGGGGCCTAGAGGCAATCAGTGGAGTGGGGAGTCCTGCTGCCACTCTGCATGAAGCTCGGTCTGGGCTGGAGGGAGGCCAGTGATTGGGGCGGGTTGGCGGGGGCGGGTTGGCGGGGGTCTTCCGGGGTGGGGGGGGTCTGACACTGGGGGGGCGTCAGTGGGAAGGGGGGTCTGCAGGGGTGAGGGGGGTGGGGGGATCACCACCTGGGGGGAGGGTGGGCTGGACATCGGGGCCCTCCAGGGTGAGGGAGTTCAGGGCTGCTGTGCGGGCCACGATCGGGCCGTGAGGAGCGGGGCTGGAGGGGCAGTACTGCGGTGGTCCTGAACTGGCCAGCGATTGAGCTGGCCAGCAAATGGGAAGACGGACAGATCGGAACCACTGTGCATGCAGAGCTGTCAGACTCTGACATATTTTTGATAAGATTCCTGATTGTGACCCCTGCATTGCCCAGGAGTGCGGAGATTCAGATCTGAATCTGCACTGAGAAAACAGTCATGATCTAGAACAGTTTTTCCACCAATTCAGTACTTTTGGGAGAATTTAAATAATCTGTAGGGTATGAGAAGCCAATAATCTTGAGTGGAAATACAAGAAAGCAAAATGATCATCACTGATTTTCCCTGTGACCAGGGAATCAGCCCAATAATGTCAGTTCCTATAAAATAGAGATTGCAGCTGATGTTAGGAGTCAAAAGCATTTTGGTATTTCCCTGTTCATTATTTCAACAAAGATACTTACTTGCTAAAATATATGGGTAATGCCTGCATTAAAATAGACAGTAAGCAATAAGCAGGTAAAATCAGTAACAGTAATTTTTAGCCTTCGGCAGCAGATGAGTACTTCTGTTTATGGGATATTTTCATCGACATCTTAAAATCTATTCATAAATTGACTGTGCTTTTTGGAATATTTGCAAACGGTTGTGTAAATCTGAAAGTTTTGTAAACAATAGTGGTTTCTGTTAACAATTTGACAGGGGACTGCTTCCTTTGCAACTCAGGCTTTGAATGGAGAGTGTTGACGTAATAGGATAATGTAGTCTGGTTCTATTTTCTGGATTGATTTAATTTTGTAATATTTAAATATCACAGGACTTATTTGAAACTTGAGAGCAGTTGCCACTTACCAACAGGCAAATCATGCCTGTCCTATGTTGACATCATTTGATCTTTTTGTGTTGTTGTTGTTGCAAATTACCACTTTGAGTATCCATGTTGCCAAAATCTGAATGTGTGACAATCAATTTTAGTAGCTCTAATTTACATTGACTTATTACTTACACTGACACTATCGTACAGTTTTGCCATAATATCTTCCTTTGCATGAGGCATCAAACAGAAGCCCCAACTGCTTGTTCCATCAGTTTGGCTGCATTATTGAAATTCTATAGTTCGAGTTGAACAAATGCAGGGAGCCTTCCTAGACCCCAGCACAACTTTCTCTTTTACCGAACTATCAAAAATAGATTAACTAACCACTAATCTTAATGCTGTTTGTGGAATCTTGCTTTTTGAAAAAAATGGTTGCCACCGTTATTTACAATGGTTACTGCTCTTCAAAGTCATTTATTCTATGTGACTGAGATGTGATAAGGTGCAATGCAAATATAAGCTTTCTTTTATCGTCATTAATATCATGTTATGGTTTCAGAATTTCCCAGCACAATCACTTCCTAACACAATTTGGATTAGCTGGCTGAATAATTATGGTTTCTGCTTTTGATTTTTAAACTCTAACTTTGGTTGGGATTTAGTTCCACATTGGGGGACCCTCCCATTGTTTGGAGTTCTGGTGGGAGACCTGCACCACCTCTGTGGGGAGGACTGATGTGATTTAAGTACATTCAAGCAATTAACGTTTTTTGCGTTGGGCCTCCCACAGGGTAAAGGACCCAGAGGGTGAAAACCCCGCCTTCAAGAGTAATCAGCCAATCTGAGGCTGGCAGCTTCTCCATTTTTGGCCGTGCTAGCATGAGTGGTGGCTGCTGCCAGTAGTGCTCTGAGACCCAGCCAGATAATTGCCACTGATTCCTTTGACACAGGGGAGTGGGGCGGGATGGTGGTTGCTGTGATGAGAACATTTTAAACCAGTTTTTCTTTTAAATCAAATGTCTCATTTACTATCATTACCAATTTCCAAATATTTATGGATGACAAGGCGTATCCCTTGCTGCCATGAATACTGACTCCTCTAAGAGTTCCAAGACCAACAACTGAAGAATGCTACAATAAGACACATGGCTTGAACACTTTATATTGAGAGGACTTAAGAGCTGCATCTGTTGCATTAATTGATCAGGTGGGGCATTTGTGTCCTGCATACTTGTACCTTGCTGTGCTCCACTCAATGTTGCCATCCAAAAAAGCTTCAGACTCCTTTGTCCTTTCACCCCTTTGCGGCATCCCCCACCTTTCTCCTTCTTTGGCTTGGATACGGATTTCATGGAGATGAGGCCTTTGCTGTACGGAATGCCACATCAGGAGAACCATGACTTCAGCAACAACTGCAAGGGATATCAGATTTCATCTTCATAAGTATTCCATTCTTTTTACATTGTTCTTTTATCCTCCTTAAATATGTCTTCACATAAATCAATCTATTACCCATCCTAGACTACTACATCACATCAGACCCCTTTGTCCTTCCACCCCTTTGCGGCATCCCCCATCCTCCTTCTTCTTAGGCAGTCTCTTGGAGTCAAGGATGACTAAAAATTGGTCCTCAGTTGACTGAGGAATCCAATGTCTGACTTATAGTCTATGGGTGGGATTTTCCACCCATAGATTTGGCGGGATTTTCCACCACCCCCATAACGTGTTACTTCTGATCCCGTCGTTTGCTCTTGATGGGACTGGAAAATCCCAAACACCGGAAAATTCTGGCCTATGGTGGGGCAGAAGGTGGTTGAAGGAATGGGTGGGTGGGGTGCCTGTGTTGCCACGCGCCCCTTTTGTTGTCGACACTTGACTTCAGCTTGCTCTCGGTGATGAAACTCAAGGTGCTCAGTTCTTTCCTGGATGTTTTTCCTCCACTTTGGTCGTGGGCCAGGAATTCACGGGTGTCGGTGGGGATGTTGCACTTTTTCAAGGAGGCTTTGAGGGTGTCCTTTAAGCATTTGATCTGCCTTCCCGGGCGTAACTACATTGGAGAAGGTCCAGAGGAGGTTTATTAGATTAATATCTGAATGAGTGGGTTGCCTTATGAGGGAAGGTTGGACAGACTGGTCTTCTTTGCACTGGACGTTAAAAGATTGAGGGGTGACTTCATTGTAGTATACAAGATCCTGAATGGTTTTGACAAGGTGAACATCAAAAATTTCCTCTTGTGGGTGAGTCACGAACTAATGAGCACTATTTTAAAATTAGGGATCACCCTTTTAGGGCAGAAGTGAGGAGCATTTTCTTCTCTCAGAGGGTTGTGCAACTTTAGACCTCTCTGTCTCCGAAGGCAGTGAAGATGGCGTCATTGAATATTTTTAAGGCAGATGTAGATAGATTCTTGTTAGGCAAGGGAAACAATTATTGGTGCAGATTGGAATGTGGAATTTGAAACGCAAACGGATCAAGTGTGATCTTATTGAATGGTGGAGCAGCTTGAGGGGCCAAAAGGCCTACTTCTGCTCCTATTTCGTGTGTTTGTATATCCCATTCCCCTTGCAATAATCACCAACATTCCACTTGCCTTTCTAATCACTTACTGTATCTGCTTACTAACTTTTTTTCATTCATGTTGTTATGACCATAGCAGATGTTAATTGCTGAGCAAATCAAATCCCTGAGGAAAATTTGGCTTATGGACCATTCCCTTTTTTGTATTTTGAAATGAGAAGAAAAGTGCTGATCTCAGCAAAAAGAAGTCCAGTAATACTTTTGGATTTTAAAGTGAAAAGTGAAAGATTTATTAACAAGAAAAGAAAATTTCAACACAAAAGATTACAGTTACATAGTTGAAATTATTCTTAGAAAACATTTCTCTCAAAAGACTCCCTACTTGGTCAGATCCAAAAGTAAACACTTTCCAGGTAATACTCACTTACAGATGTTTAACTATAAATATCCAATAATATTACCCAAGGCAAACTGCTGCAACTTTAATAAAGACATACCAGATGCCTCCCAAAACTTTCATACTCTGCTGTGGAAATTCAAGACTTCAGATCAAGACTGTTTTTTGCAGCCCAAGACTTTGTTGACTTGACAGGATGGCTGATTCAAACTGCACCTCCCCCACCCCAGATCTGTTTCTGGGATATCTTCCTCACACAGCCAACCCCGAGGCTCTCCACAGGAATTCAAAAATACATTTTTTTCATTTCATGTTCCATTGTTCTCACACCTCTTTGAAATTCAAACCCTTCCAAATATAATATCTTTCATGTTTCTACTTTGTTCCTGCTTTCTGCTTAATGAAATATAATATGCTCTCTTCTGTTTACCCATGGAACTCCTTTAAGATGCAAAATGTTTCTTGTCACCTCAGACTTCCCTTTGATTTTCAAACCAACTCTCAACTTATCTAAAAATGCAAATGTTAGATTCAATCTATCTACTTGTATCTCAAATCCACCAAATCTCATTACAAATGCACAAACTTAACACCTCCATCTTTTAACGTCTTAAACCTCAGACCACCTCTCTATTAACCTTTCCATAGCTTAATTAAATCATACACACACAAGCATACATACACAGCCTTCTTTACAGAATAACACAATATTTCCCCCAAAAATGTTTTTAAAAGTATCCATTCTCACAATGTACCAGGATGCCAAGATTTCCTCTGTACCCAATGGATTCTTCAATCTCTCCATTTAAATAGTATACTGTTTTTCTACTCTTCCTGCCAAAGTGGATATGTTTATATTTTTGTACATTGTACTTCATCTGCCAAATTTTCACCCACTCACTTAACCTATCTATATCCCTTTGTAGACTAGAAACATAGACACATAGAAGATAGGAGCAGGAGGAGGCCATTTGGTCCTTCGAGCCTGTTCTGCCATTCATTAAGATCATGGCTGATCATCCAACACAATAGCCTATAGAAACATAGAAGATAGAATAGAAACATAGAAGATAGAATAGAAACATAGAAGATAGAATAGAAACGTAGAAGATTGGATAGAAACATCGAAGATAGGATAGAAACATAGAAGATTGAGAACTCTTTAGTTCCTCTTAACAATCTGACAAGCTCCTATCCCGCTGTCATTGAAAAATGTAGCTACCATACATTTGATTAATTCTTCCAAGTCAAAGAACAAAGAAAATTACAGCACAGGAACAGGCCCTTCGGCCCTCCAAGCCTGCACCGACTTCTCGCTGAAAGATTGTAAATAGTTGTGGCCTGAGCACTGATCCCTGTTGCACTCCACTACTTAGGGCTTCCTAACCTGAAAAACGACCCATTTATTCTCACTCTGCTCCATTAGCTAACTAACCCTTTACATACATGCTCTGATAAAGGGTCATCCAGGCTTGAAATGTTGGCTCTATTCTCTCTCCATAGATGCTGTCAGACCTGTTTTTGTTTACTTTATACATGCTAATATGTTAACCCCTACATTGTGAGCTCTTATTTTGTGTAGTAGCCTTTGATGTGGCATCTTATCAAATGCCTTTTGTAAATCCAGGTACACCAGTTACAGGCTAGCTTTATCTACCTTGCTTCTTATTTCCTCAAAGAACTTTAATAAATTAAACACAATTTCAGTTCACAAAACAATGTTGAAATTTAACTTATCCCATTATAATTTTCTAAGAAAAATACATTTTCGTCGATGTCACTTATTATCATTTGTGAAGGCAATTGGCACTGTTCTCAGCAGTAAAGACTGAGAGTTCAGGTGGCTATGTTGCCTGCCTAGTGCCAGGGTTCGGGAAATCTGCTCCAGGCTGGAGAGGAACTTGCAGTGGGAGGGAAAGCATAGCATTGTCGTGTTCCATGTAGGTACCAACAACATAGGTTGAATGAGGAAAGATGTTCTGCATAGAAATTTGAGGAACTCGGCACTAAATTAAACAGAACCTCCAAGATGATAACCTCTGGATTATTATCTGAGCTGCATCCAAATAGGCATAGGGGACATAAAACTAGAGAGATGAAGATAAAGCCTGGTGTAGGAGAAGTTTGTTTCAGTTGGTGGGGCACTGACACCAGTACTGGAGAAGTGGGGGCTATACAATTGGGATGGTTTAAATCTGAACTATGCTAGGACTAGCATTCTTTCAAACTGCATAACTTGGACTTTCTTATGAGGAGAGGTTGTGTAGGTTGGGCCTGTACTCACTGGAGTTTAGAAGAGAGAGAAAGGTGACCTTATTGAGACACGTATGATTCACAGGGCACTCGACAAGGTAGATTCTGAGAGGTTGCTTCCTCTTGTGGAAGAGTCTAGGACCAGAGGGCATAATCTCAGAGGGTAGTGAATCTGTGGAATTCTTTGCCACAGAGGGCTGTAGAGGTTGGGTCATTAAGTATATTCAAGGCTGAGATAGACAGATTTTTAATCAGTAAAGGAGTCAAAGGTTATGGGAATAAGAGGGGAAGGTGGAGTTGAGGATTATTATATTAGTCATGATCTCATTGAATGGCAGAGAAGATTTCACAGTAACTTCATTACAATGTTACTGTAAGCCTTACTTGTGACAAATAAATAAACTTCAGAAATAATAAAAAAGATTTGATGCACAGAATGGTCCTCTTGTGATCCGATGCCTTATTGTCTCCTGGTCTCATGTGGGAACTAGTCTGGTTGCATGACATCGCATGAGTGGTGGGATGAGAGTTTGGATCTGAACCCTCATATTGCCTTGATCATGGCATTGCACATCAGTGGCTTGCATTTTGGAGCAGCCCAGGGACCACCTGCAAGACCACACTTGGAGAACCGATGTTTTAGATTTCTTATACTTGGACCTCTGACACAACCCCAACCCAATCATTTTTGGGAGTTAAGGTTCAGCTTACAGTCTCAGCTATAACAAAGGTACAGAGAAAAATTATATAGTTGCAGAAGTTGCACAATGAAAATGGATCATTCTTCCAACTGCTTTTGTGGGATATCATCCTAAAGGTGTGCACTAGTGTGATATCATTAACAGATTGAAGTGCCTGAAGGTGAATAATTATCCATCAATGAAAAGGACAAAGTCAGGATTACTATGATGTGGTATTTCATTGTGGATAGGTCACATATTTTAAGAACATCATAGAACTGACAGTTATGTGCCATAAATTATGGGCACTTTAGTGCATAGAGGACCTTTTACTGATTGGTTACATAAGCAATACAGTGGATGAAAGATTGCCATAGTCTTGGATAATACCATGTCAGCTCCTCATTTGATGGACACGTAATTGTATATTCTGCCACTAAAATGGAGTACGACCTTTAAATCAAGGCTAGATCTAGAAATTCAAACTACTTTACCAAATAGCACTTGCAGTGATAATCATGGCAAAGATGGATGGTAGCAATAATGCTTCACATACAGCAATAGATTTGGCTAAGGGATTTTACACTTAGTTGCACATGATGATGAACGGTGCAATGTTACACCACTGTCTTTGTGGCATCAAATAAGAAGCCGACACAAAGCCAGAATTAAAGGAAGCATTGGAAACAAAGGGACTTCACGGATTATATTAACATCAATGTGGAGAATCATGCTTTGAAAAACAGAATTGGAAAATAAAGAACAAAGTTGAAGATAATGCAATAGATGGAGAAAGGACAGAACATGATCTTTAAACTACAATGTTTGGTGATGGGGACCTGTTTAATCTTTTTGTTATCAAGTATAAAATGTTAATACAATGGCAATTTGTCAAGATACCCCTGAACTCAAAATCTAAACACCATAGGCAGAATTTTCTGAGGCCCTGGCAAGACATTGCAATGCATTATGTGACTTATGGGAAAACCAGAAATGCCTCGCAGTGATTTTCAGGTGGTCATCTCTTCCATGATGCCTTCCCTTATTCCAGAACTTGCCTAAAGGCCCCAAGAATGTGAACTCTCCCCTTCTGCACTAGACTAGGAGCAATATATTGGGCTTTCCTGTTGTGCTGCTGTTTTCTTCAGTAAGAAATAAAATGAAGATGTTGATCTTGCTGAACAATGCATCAGTTATCTGTTTGTAGACAGAAAGTCAGCTGAATTTCTATGACTTGACCAGAAATATAAAGTTGCTCTCAAAGCAGTGCCTATACTGAAAGTTGGCTGCAGTCTTCTTGAATCAGATGATATAGCCCTACACCTGCTTCCTTGCTAAATCTAAAGCTCAATTCTTACTTCGTAGCTGTGCCTGGGTCTGTGAAATCCATGGGTGTCATACTGGTGTGCAGCCAGTCTGCTACTGCTGCCATCAGATCTGCTACTCCTTTGGGCTTCTTCTATTTTCATGAAATGAATTAAGAGCAAAGAACTGAAAGCAACCCCAAAGCCTACAGCTATCTGGCAACAAAACAAATTAACACTGCTAAATTTTAGATGTTGAAATGTGAAAAAAAACTGGCTGGTCTCTAAAGCCTGAAATTATGTGGCATATGCAGTACGTAAAAACGGGAACATTTCAAATTCCATCCTTAATTATTATTCATGAACATATTTCGATTGATAAAGTGAAACTGCAGTTTGTGAGGCAGTGGAGTACTGACAATCCTTTTCAGTGCGACGCAGCTTCCTCCTACATAATGTAAGTTGTCATAAGCAACAATACTGTCAGAAATTTCCAAGATTATATCATCAGTATAAATGGTACAATTGGACTGGTACAACAGTGGAGATGACATGAACCAGTTTTGCTTGCTTAAATTAGATTTGTTTGCAGCACCTGGATGGCAGTGAAGTTTGATTGTTTTAAAGAATTAAAAAAAGATTTTAGCATTAATCCGGTAACACAAAATCTGAGTCAGCATATGCAGGTTATCATCTTGGTGTAAACAAATATTCAATGCATCTTAAGGGTTCAAGTGCATCTGGACAATAAATATAATGGGCATGATTTTTCTGTCCCGCGGCGCTGGTCGAATAACGTAGCAGGACAGGAAATATTCATGGAAGTGCGAAAACGTGAAACATGCCTGGCATCGGACCTTCCGCGATTCTCCCAGGCCACTTTTTCCAGTGCAGCGTCAATTACCATGAAATTGATTTAGGTTAACATATCATTAGCGAGTTCAGGCACGGCCCTTTCCCCCCTCCCTAATCTTTCCTCCCTCTCTAGTGTGATGTCACGCTGGCGTCATTTACAGCTGGTCTATAAAAGTTTGGGCCAGGCGCAGCAGTAGTGAAGGGGGGGCGGGGCGGGGCAAGGAGGTAACTCTCATTAACAGTAGCAGCCCCTAGAGGACAGGAGGGTTACCCAGGTTCTGCAAAGTTGCTGGGTAAGTTGGGGGGCTTGCATGAGTGCTGGGGTTTTGGAGTGCCTGTGCTGCTATCGGAGTCTGCAGGTTGGGGGTTGCTGTTGGCTCCAGGCTAATGGTTTGCGCATTGCCCTGGCTACAGAGAGACCCCTAAGGGTGCCAGATGAGTTCTACCACCAACCTCCTGAATATTGACCAATTTGCCCTGCTATCCATCTGCTGGACAGACACTATGACTGACTCCAGGCTCCAATAACAGTAATAGGCAGCAGGTCTGGCAGCTGCTGCCCCAATCAAGGAAGCTCAGCAGGTGTTAGCATGGCCCCTCACACTGCATGGACTCTGCAGTGCTGCCTTTGATGGGAATCCATCTTGTGATAGTCTGAAAGACTATCTACTGGTTAGGTGCATTGGCCATGCTAAATTCTCCCTTAGTGTCCCAAACATAGAACATTACAGCGCAGTACAGGCCCTTCGGCCCTTGATGTTGCGCCGACCAGTGGTACCAATCTAAAGCCCCTCTAATCTACACTATTCCAATATCATCCATATGTTTATCCAATAACCATTTGAATGCTCTTAATGTTGACGAGTCCACTACTGCTGCAGGCAGGGCATTCCACGCCCTTACTACTCTCTGAGTAAAGAACCTACCTCTAACATCTGTCCTATATCTCTCACCCCTCAATTTAAAGCTATGTCCCCTCGTGCTAGCCAACACCATCCGAGGAAAAAGGCTCTCACTATCCACCCTATCTAATCCTCTGATCATCTTGTATGCCTCTATTCAGTCACCTCTTAACCTTCTCTCCAACGAAAACAACCTCAAGCCCCTCAGCCTTTCCTCATACGATTTTCCCACCATACCAGGCAACATCCTGGTAAATCTCCTCTGCACCCTTTCCAACACTTCCACATCTTTCCTACAATACGGCGACCAGAACTGTACGCAATACTCCAAATGCGGCCGCACCAGAGTTTTGTAGAGTTGAAGCATGACCTCCTGGCTCCGAAACTCAATCCCTCGACCAATAAAAGCTAACACACCGTACGCCTTCTTAACAACCCTATCAACCTGGGTGCCAACTTTCAGGGATCTATGCACATGGACACCCAGATCCCTCTGTTCATCCACACTACCAAGTATCTTACCATTAGCCCAGTACTCTGTATTCCTGTTACTCCTTCCAAAGTGAATCACCTCACACTTTTCCGCATTAAACTCCATTTGCCACCTCTCAGCCCAGCTCTGCAGCTTATCTATGTCCCTCTGTAACCTGCCACTTCCCTCCGCACTGTCTACAACTCCACCGACTTTAGTGTCATCCACAAATTTACTAATCCATCCTTCCACGCCCTCATCCAGGTCATTAATAAAAATGACAAACAGCAGTGGCTCCAAAACAGATCCTTGCGGTACACCACTAGTAACTGAACTCCAGGATGAATATTTCCCATCAACCACCACCCTTTGTTTTCTTACAGCTAGCCAATTCCTGATCCAAACCACTAAATCACCCTCAATCCCATGTGTCCGTATTTTCTGCAAAAGCTCACCATGGGGAACCTTCTCAAACGCTTTGCTGAAATCCATATACACCACATCAACCGCTTTACCCTCATCCACCTCTTTGGTCACCTTCTCAAAGAACTCAATAAGGTTTGTGAGGCACGACCTACCCTTCACAAAACCGTGCTGACTATCCCTAATCAAATTATTCCTTTCCAGGTGATTATAAATCCTATCTCTTATAATCCTTTCCAATACTTTGCCCACAACAGAAGTAAGGCTCACCGGTCTATAATTACCAGGGTTGTCCCTACTCCCCTTCTTGAACAAGGGGACAACATTTGCTATCCTCCAGTCTTCTGGCACTGTTCCTGTAGACAATGACGACACAAAGATCAAAGCCAAAGGCTCTGCAATCTCCTCTCTAGCCTCCCAGAGAATCCTAGGATAAATCCAATCCGGCCCAGGGGACTTATCTATTTTTACCCTTTCCAGAATTGCTAACACCTCCTCCTTGTGAACATCAATCCCATCCAGTCCAACAGCCTGCAGCTCAGTATTCCCCTCAACAACACTGTCCCTCTCTAGTGTGAATACTGACGAAAAATATTCATTTAGTGCCTCTCCTATCTCTTCAGACTCCACGCACAACTTCCCACTCCTGTCCTTGACTGGCCCTAATCTTACCCGAGTTATTCTTTTACTCCTGACATACCTATAGAAAGCTTTAGGGTTTTCCTTGATCCTACCTGCCAAAGACTTCTCATGTCCCCTCCTGGCTCTTCTTAACTCTTTCTTTAGGTCCTTCCTGGCTAACTTGTAACTCTCAAGCGCCCTAACTGAGCCTTCACGTCTCATCTTAACATAAGTCTCCTTCTTCCTCTTCACAAGAGATTCAACCTCCTTAGTAAATCACGGTTCCCTCACATGTCTGCTTCCTCCCTGCCTGACAGGTACATATTTATCAAGGACGCGTAGTAGCTGTTCCTTGAACAAGTTCCACATTACAATTGTGCCCATCCCCTGCAGTTTCCTTCCCCAACCTATGCCAGCTAAATCTCACCTAATCGCATCATAATTTCCTTTCCCCCAGCTATAACTCTTGCCCTTTGGTATATACCTATCCTTTTCCATTGCTAAAGTAAACTTAATCGAATTGTGGTCACTGTCACCAAAGTGCTCACCTACCTCTAAATCTAACACCTGGCCTGGTTCATTACCCAGTACCAAATCCAATGTGGCCTCGCCTCTTGTTGGTCTATCTACATACTGCGTCAGGAAGCCTTCCTGCACACACTGGAGAAAAATCGACCCCTCTAAAGTACTCGAACTATAGCTTTTCCAGTCAATATTTGTAAAGTTAAAGTCCCCCAGTACAACTACTCTGTTACTTTCGCTCCTATCCAGAATCATCTTTGCAATCTTTTCCTCTACATCTCTGGAACTTTTCGGAGGTCTATAAAAAACTTCCAACAGGGTGACCTCTCCTTTCCTGTTTCTAACCTCAGCCCAAACTACCTCAGTAGACGAGTCCTCATCAAATGTCCTTTCTGCCACCGTAATACTGTCCTTGACTAACAATGCCACACCTCCCCCTCTTTTACCACCTTCCCTGCACTTACTGAAACATCTAAACCCCGGAACCTGCAACAACCATTCCTGTCCCTGCTCTATCCATGTCTCTGAGATGGCCACAACATCGAAATCCCAGGTACCAACCCATGCTGCAAGCTCACCCACCTTATTCCGGATGCTCCTGGCGTTGAAGTATACACACTTCAAACCGCCTTCCTGCCTGCCAGGACACTCCTGCGACTCTGAAACCTCATCCATGACCTCACTACTCTCAACCTCCTGTACACCGGAGCTACAATTCAGGTACCCACCCCCCTGCTGAATTAGTTTAAACCCTCCTGAAGAGCATTAGCAAATTTCCCCCCCAAGATATTGGTACCCCTCTGGTTCAAGTGCAGACCATCCTGTTTGTAGAGGTCCTACCTACCCCAGAAAGAGCCCCAATTGTCCAGGTATCTGAATCCCTCCCTCCTGCACCATCCCTGTAACCACGTGTTCAACTGCTCTCTCTCCCTATTCCTCTCCTCACTATCACGTGGCACGGGTAACAAACCAGAGATAACAACTTTGTTTGTTCCAGCCCTAAGCTTCCACCCTAACTCCCCGAATTTCTGCCTTACATCCCCATCCCTTTTCCTACCTATGTCTTGAGTGCCTATGTGAACCACAACTTGGGGCTGGTCCCCCTCCCCCTGAAGGATATCGAAAACACGATCCGAGACATCGCGGACTCTGGTTCCTGGGAGGCAACACACCAACCGCGAGTCTCTCTCATTCCCGCAGAATCTCCTATCCGTCCCTTTAACTATGGAGTCCCCAATGACTAATCCTCTACTCCTCTCCCCCCTTCCCTTCTGAGCCACAAGGACAGACTCTGAGCCAGTGACCTGTACACCATGGCTTACCCCTGCTAAGTCGTCGTCCCCAACAGCATCCAAAAGTGTACTATCCCCAATTTCTACGACATTTTTTTGTTTCTCTCCCCACTTGGATGGCTCCCTGTACCTTGGTGCTGTGGTCAGTTTGCTCATCCTCCCTTTCCCTCCCCTTCTGAGCTGCCGGGCCGGACTCTGCGCCGGAGGCACGGCCACTGTTGCTTCCCCCAGGTAGGCTGCACCCCCCAACAGTACTTAAACAAGAGTACTTATTTTTAAGGGGCACAGCCACTGGGGTACTCTCTAGTACCTGACCTTTCCCCTTCCCCTTCCTAACCGTGACCCACTTGTCTGTCTCTCATGGCCCCAGTGTGACCACCTGCCTGTAACTCCTATCTATCACCTCCTTATTATCCCTAACCAGACGAAGGTCATTGAGCTGCAGTTCCAGTTCCCCAACGTGGTCCCTTAAGAGCTGCAGCTTGACGCACCTGGCGCAGATATGGATGTCCGGGAGGCTAGCTGACTCCAGGACCTCCCACATCAGACACTGAGAACAACAAACTGGCCTCACAATCATAATTCCCCCTTTCTTCCAATGACACAGGAAAAGCTGTCTAAACCTACCCCACCTCTGTCTGTTTACGCCGAATCCCGATGAGCCAAAGCCCGTCAGCTCTCACTCTACTTCCCACTCACTCCACTGCCCGCTCCCGACGCTGCCCGCCCAAAAGTGCGGCCTGCAAACAGGTGCTAGAGTGTGGTGATTAGGGGATTTTCACAGTAACTTCATTGCAGCTTCATTTGGCTCAGTCAAAGAAGACAGGGTAGCAGTGGAAGGGTGCGTTTCTGAATGGAGGGCTGTGACAAGTGGTGTTCCTCTTGTGCTGGGACCTTTGCTGTTTTTAATATATATAAATGATTTGGAGGAAAATGTAACTGGATTGATTAGTAAGTTTGCGGACAACACGAAGGTTGGTGGATTTATGGATAGAGATGGGGAACATCAGTGGATACAGCAGGATTTAGATCAGTTGGAGACTTGGGCGGAGAGATAGCAGATGGAGTTTAATCTGGACAAATGTGAGGTAATGCATTTTGGAAGGTCTAATACAGATAGGAAATATACAGTAAATGGCAGAACCCTTAAGAGTATTGATAGGCAAAGGGATCTGGGTGTACAGGTACACAGGTCACTGAAAGTGGCAATGCAGGTGGAGAAGGTAGTCAAGAAGGCATATGGCATGCTGGCCTTCATCAGCCGGTGATTGAGTTTAAAAATTGGCAAGTCATGTTGACGCTTTATAGAACCTTAGTGAGGCCGCACTTGGAATATAGTGTTCAATTCTGGTCGCCACACTACCAGAAGGATGTGGAGGCTTTGGAGAGGGTACAGAAAGGATTTACCAGGATGTTGCCTGGTATGGAGGGCATTAGCTATGAGGAGAGGTTGGAGAAACTTGGTTTGTTCTCACTGGAGTGACGGAGGTTGAGGGGAGACCTGATAGAAGTCTACAAGATTATGAGAGGCATGGACAGAGTGGATAGTCAGAAGCTTTTTCCCAGGGTGGAAGAATCAATTACTAGGGGGCATAGGTTTAAGGTGTGAGGGGCAAGTTTTAAAAGAGATGTACAAGGCAGATTTTTTACACAGAGAGTGGTGGGTGCCTGGAACTCGTTGCCGGGGAAGGTAGTGGAAGCGGATATGGTAGTGACTTTTAAAGGGCATCTTGACAAGTACAGGAATGAGATGGGTATAGAGGGATATGGTCCCCGGAAGCGTAGGGGTTTTAGTTAAGTCAGGCAGCATGGTCGGTGCAGGCTTGGAGGGCCGAAGGGCCTGTTCCTGTGCTGTAATTTTCTTTGTTCCTTGCTCAGTGTTAACGTGAGGAAATGGCCGAGGCCTTAAACAAGTTTTTTGTGTCGGTCTTCACAGTGGAGGACACAAATAGCATACCAATAATTGATGGTCATGGGACTATAGGGGGTGAGGACCTTAAAACGATCACTATTACTAAAGAGGTAGTGCTGGGTAGGCTAATGGGACTAAAGGTAGACAAGTCCCTTGATCCGGATGGAATGCATCTCAGGGTACTAAAAGAAATGGCAGAAGTAATAGCAAATGCATTCGTTGTAATTTATCAAAATTCACTGGACTCTGGGGAGGTTCCAGCTGATTGGAAAACAGCTAATGTAACGCCACTGTTTAAAAAAGGAGGTAGACAAAAGGCAGGAAACTACAGGCCGGTTAGCTTAACATCCATAGTTGGGAAAATGCTGGAATCTATCATAAAGGAAGAAATAGCAGGACACCTGGAAAAGAAAGGTTCAATCAAGCAGACGCAGCATGGATTCACGAAGGGAAAGTCATGTTTGACTAATTTACTGGTATTCTTTGAGGATATAACGAGTGTGGTTGACAGAGGGGAACTGGTGGATGTGGTGTATTTAGATTTCCAGAAGGCATTCGATAAGGTGCCTCGCAAAAGGTTGCTGCATAAGATAAAGGTACACGGAGTTGGGGGTAAAGTGTTAGCGTGGATTGAGGATTGGCTATTAAACAGAAAGCAGAGAGTCGGAATAAATGGGTGTTTTTCCGGTTGGCAATCAGTGACTAGTGGCGTGCCGCAGGGATCGGTGCTGGGGCCTCAACTATTTATCATATACATAGACGATCTGGAGAAGGGGACCGAGTGTAGGGTAACAAAGTTTGCGGATGACACAAAGATGAGTGGGAAAGCAAATTGCGTGGAGGACACAGAGAGTCTGCAGAGAGATTTGGATAGGCTAAGTGAGTGGGCAAGGATCTGGCAGATGGAGTATAACGTTGGTAAGTGTGAGGTTATCCACTTTGGAAGGAATAATAGTAAAATGGACTATTATTTAAACGGTGAAAAATTACAACATGCTACTGTGCAGAGGGACCTGGGGGTCCTTGTGCATGAATCACAAAAACTCGGTTTGCAGGTGCAGCAGGTAATCAAGAAGGCAAATGGAATGTTGGCCTTTATCGCGAGAGGGATGGAGTATAAAAGCAGGGAGGTCATGCTGCAACTGTACAGGGTGCTGGTGAGGCCGCACCTCGAATACTGTGTACAATTTTGGTCCCCTTATTTAAGAAAGGATATATTAGCTTTGGAGGGGGTACAGAGAAGGTTCACCAGATTGATTCCGGAGATGAGGGGGTTAGCTTATGAGAGATTGAGTAGACTGGGCCTGTACTCATTGGAGTTTAGAAGGTTGAGGGGAGATCTTATAGAGACATATAAGATAATGAAGGGACTAGACAGGGTAGAAGCAGCGAGGTTATTTCCACTTACAATGAAAACAAGAACTAGGGGGCATAGCCTCAAAATATGGGGGAGTCAATTTAGAACAGAGTTGAGGAGGAACTTCTTCTCCCAGAGGGTAGTGAATCTTTGGAATTCTCTGCCCAATGAAGCAATAGAGGCTACCTCGTTAAATGTGTTTAAGTCACAGATAGATAGATTTTTAACCATTAAGGGAATTAAGGGTTATGGGGAGCGGGCGGGTAAGTGGAACTGAACCCACTATCAGATCAGCCGTGATCTTATTGAATGGCGGAGCAGGCTTGAGGAGCTAGATGCCCTACCTGCTCCTATTTCTTATGTTCTTATGTGAGCCTACTTGTAACACTAATAAATAAGCTAAAAAAAAGCATAGTCAGGAGGCTCCCCCTCCCACTGTCTGGCTGAACTGCAAATCATACCTGGAAAGCAATGCAGTGGTAGCACCCATATCCAGGCCTCAAGAATCTGCTATGGGCACTCCCGCACATCCACACAAATGCTTTCCCTGCCTGCTGTGGCTGGAATGTCAATGGTCGGTAACCCATTCAGGGGATGTATGGCACCCCAGATAGTGTTGGGTTGCCAGTGTCTGCATGTGGGGACACTGGGAGGGTGTGTGGGAGAGGGATAGACAATCATATAAAATGTTTCTCTCTCTCTCTCTGTCACCACCCCCCTTCCCCACCTCCACTGCAGACATGGATTTTGGTTTGGTTGACATTGAGATGGCCATCACTGTGGTGGCTGCTGAGGAGGAGGGGTAGGAGGAAGTTATCCAGCCACTGCCAGACCAGCCAGGGCCAGATGCTGCAGCAGGGGGGCAGGGAGCTGCCAGTCAGGGCCAAGATGTGGTACCGCATCCTCCCGCAGAGGGTCCATGGGAAGGAGGAGGCAGAGACCCAGGGTCTACAGGACCCGCAGGTCCTTTGAAGGGGTGCCAGAAGCCATGTGCTGCCGCAGGCTCCGGCTAAGTAAGGAGATGGTGCGGCACCTGGTCAGGTCCTCATGGACCTAGCACCTTGAGGTTCAGGAGGACACCCACTCCTGAAGGAAGTGAAGGTCACAGGGGCCCTCAACTTCTATATGCTGTCGGATCCTTCCAGGCATCCAGTGGGGACACCTGTGGCATATCGCAGCCATCAATGCAAAAGTGCAACTGCCAGGTCATGGATGCCCTGTACGTCCGGGCTGGCAATTACATCCAGTATGATGTGCGCCAGGCCCAACAGGAAGCCAGGGCTGCAGGCTTTGCTGCCATTTCTGGCATGCCCCATGTGCAGGGGTTGTGGATGGCACGCATGTTGTCCTGCGATCCTTGCTTGATCAGGGACTGTTGTTCATTAATGGGAAGGGGTTCCACTCCCTGAAAGTGCAGATTGTGTGTGACCGCAGGCTGATGATCATGCATGTGTGTGCACGCAACCCAGGATGCGCGACCACATCTTGGCCCTGACTGGCAGCTCCCTGCCCTCTGCTGCAGCATCTGGCCCTGGATGGCCTTGCAGTGGCTGGATGACTCCCTCCTCCCCCTCCTCTACATCCTCAGCAGCTGCTGGAGTTCAGACATTCCTGGGCTATTCGAGAACCAAAGAACATAAGAAATAGAAGCAGGAGTAGGCCATCTTGCCCCTCAAGCCTGCTCCGCCATTCAATAAGATCATGGCTGCTCTGATAGTGGGTTCAGTTCCACTTAACCTCCCGCTCCCCATAACCCTTAATTCCCTTATTGGCTAAAAACCTAACTATCTGTGACTTAAACACATTTAATGAGGTAGCCTCTACCGCTTCATTGGGCAGAGAATTCCAAAGATTCACTACCCTCTGGGAGAAGAAGTTCCTCCTCAACTCTGTTCTAAATTGACTCCCCCGTATTTTGAGGCTGTGCCCCCTAGTTCTTGTTTTCATTCTAAGTGGAAACAATCTCGATGTTTCTACCCTGTCTAGCCCCTTCATTATCTTATATGTCTCTATAAGATCTCCCCTCAACCTTCTAAACTCCAATGAGTACAGGCCCAGTCTGCTCAATCTCTCCTCATAAGCCAACCCCCTCATCTCCGGAATCAACCTAGTGAACCTTCTCTGCACCCCTTCCAAAGCCAATACGTCCTTTCTTAAATAAGGGGACCAAAACTGTACACAGTACTCTAGGTGCGGCCTCACCAGCACCTTGTACAGTTGCAGCACGACCGCCCTGCTTCTATACTCCATCCCTCTCGTGATAAAGGCCAACATTCCATTTGCCTTCTTGACCACCTGCTGCACCTGCAAACTGTTTTTGTGATTCATGCACAAGGACCCCCAGGTCCTTCTGCACAGTAGCATGTTGTAATTTTTAACCGTTTAAATAATAGTCCCTTTTCCTATTATTCCTTCCAAAGTGCATAACCTCACACTTACCAACGTTATACTCCATCTGCCAGATCCTCGCCACTCACTTAACCTATCCAAATCTCTCTGCAGACTCTCTGTGTCTTCCACGCAATTTGCTTTCCCATCCATCTTAGTGTCATCCGCAAACTTTGTTACCCTACACTCGGTCCCCTCCTCCAGATCATCTATGTATATGGTAAATAGTTGAGGCCCCAGCACCGATCCCTGCGGCACGCCACTAGTCACGGATTGCCAACCAGAAAAACACCCATTTATATCTACTCTCTATTTTCTGTTAGATAGCCAATCTTCAATCCACGCTAACACTTTACTCCCAACTCCGTGCACCTTTATCTTTTGCAGTAACCTTATGTGAGGCACCTTATCAAAAGTCTTCTGGAAATCCAAATACAATACATCCACCGGTTCCCCCCTGTCAACAGCACTCGTCACCTCCTCAAAAAACTCCAGTAAATTAGTCAAACATGACTTTCCCTTCCTGAATCCATGCTGCTTGATTGAACCTTTCTTATCCAGGTGTCCTGCTATTTCTTCCTTTATGATAGATTTCAGCATTTTCCCAACTACGGATGTTCAGCTAACCGGCCTGTAATTACCTGCCTTTTGTCTGCCTCCTTTTTTAAACAGTGGCGTTACATTAGCTGTTTTCCAATCAGCTGGCACCTCCCCAGAGTCCAGTGAATTTTGATAGATTACAACTAATGCATTTGCTATTGCCTCTGCCATTTCTTTTAGTACCCTGGGATGCATTCCATCCGGACCAGGGGACTTGTCTTCCTTTAGTCCCATTAGCCTACCCAGCACTACCTCTTTAGTAATAGTGATCGTTTTAAGGTCCCTTACAGTCCCATGACCGTCTATTTTTGGTATGCTATTTGTGTCCTCCACTGTGAAGACCGACACAAAAAACTTGTTTAAGGCCTCAGCCATTTCCTAGTTTCCCATTATTAAATCCCCCTTCTCATCTTCTAAGGGACCAGCATTTACTTTAGTCAATCTTTTCCTTTTTATATATTTGTAAAAACTCTTACTATCAGTTTTTATATTTTGTGCTTGTTTACTTTCATACTCTATCTTTCCTTTCTTTATTGCTTTCTTAGTAGTCCAGTCCAGTCCAGGTTGCCAGGATGGCGTGTGGGGACAAAGAGATACCTGCTGAGGACTTGGCTGATGACCTCAGTGTGGAGGCCTGAAACTGAGGCAGTGACCTGCTATAATGAGGCTCACACTGCTACTCGGTCCATCATTAAGCAGTGCATCGGGTTGGCCATACTAGCGAGTTTTTGGTCCAGGCTGGAGGGTGATGACAATTCGCTATGAGGCACACTATGATGCTGCCTTGGTGTGACACAAGTCTGACTCCGACCTATTATCCAACTGCACACTGGCGCAAAAGTCCACAAAATGAGTAAGTGTTGTGGACACAAGTGTGCGGGGCAATAGGCCAGGGGGTTGTTGGGGGGGGGGAGGTGGCGTTTGACACAGGGTCCAGTGGGTGTTGGGGATACCAAGGCAGGCTGTCTGTCACTTTTGGCCGAAGGGCCGATATCGCACAGCACAATGTTCTGCGCTTCAATGCGTGCGTTCGGTCATCCTTGTGGGGGGACAGATTAATCACAGCTGTGGGGTGCAATGACATTTAATAAGTGATTTTCAATGTGACAAAACTCTAACTAGCACTGCCCTTCACAGTGATCCTATAACTTCTTGACCCTACGTTGTCTATTCCTATGTCTAGGTGTCACATTGGAGACGGAGGCACATAGGTGTGATCCGCACCCCATATTCTGTGATGCCCTTGGCGGTGTCCTCTGGGGGGCCGAAACCTGGATGGCCACGAATGACTTATGGATGGCACTGATGTAGCCAGGCTACCCTATTCATCCTGCCGACCATGAAATGCTCTGGCGTGAGGAAGCAGGAATCGGAAGGTCTGGGGAAGTCCGGTGACTCCTGGCTGGAAAGCCCTGGCCTTGGCTCCAGCCCTTTCTCCTCCCTCGGGGAGCCTGAAGGCCCTGGGGACACTCCATAGGACAGTAGGGCAGCTGGACTGAGCTCCAGCGGTGGCTGAGAGCCTGGTGATGTTCGGGGGGGGGGGGGAGGGGCGCCGTTGGGGTTGCTGAGAGCCCAGCGATGTCCAGGCGGGCTGAGAGCCTGGCGATGTCTGGGAGTGGCTGAGAGCCCAGCAATGTCCAGTGGGGCTGAGAGCCTGGCGGTGTTTGGGGAGGGGTGACTGACAACCCAGTGATGTCCAGGGGGGCTGAGAACCGGCAATAGCGGGGGGTGGTTAAGAGCCCAGCGATGTCCAGGGGAGGCTGAAAGCCTGGCAGTGTCTGGCGAGCTGAGAGTCCAGTGATGTCTGGGGGGACTGAGGGTCCAGCGATGTCTTGAGGAGCTGAAAGCATGGCAGTGTCTGTGGGTGGCTGAGAGCCTGGCGATGTCCAGGTGGGGGTGTGAGAGGCTGGCAATGTCCGGAGGAGGGGCAGCTATTTCTATGCAGGGCGGGGTCCGTGGGGGGAGGCCAACTCCGTGGAGGGGGGGAATTAAACAAATTTCCCAGTTTACTGGGAGATTGGGCGCTTGCCCAATGGTGCCCTGACCATTCTGCTGCTGGCCTCTCTGGCGGGTTTAAGCTCTACCCCCCCCACTGGCATAAATTTCCTGACGGTCTCTGTATTGCACAAAGCGCTGTAAATTACTGAAAATCAGCTCGCTGAAACGTTCCACGAAAATATAGGGTGGAATTTCCCCCCCAAAATTCTAAGTGTTGAAGGGGCGAGAAAACACTTCGAATTTTGGGGGCAAAATTCCACCCTATATTTTCACAGAAGATTCAAAATTAGTCTACAGTGGCTGGACATTGTACCAAACATCAACTGGTGGAATTGAAATTTGAGTAATAAAATCTGGAATTGGAAGTCAGTCTCAGTGAGCATGAAACTATCTTCATTTGTCATTAAAACCCATCTGGTTTCCCTATGGCCTGCCTGTCAGGAAGGAAATCTGACATTTTTAACCTAGTCTGGGTTACATGTGACTCCAGACTGTCCTTAGAAATGGCCAAGCAAGTTCAAGGATAATTAAAGATGGGCAATAGCATTTGGCAATAGCACCCACATCCCATGAAATAATACATTTAAAATTTTTTTTAAATGACCTTGAGTACAGATACTATTTTCCATCAGGGTCAAAAATCAAACACTTATCACAATAGTGTCATGAAGCATAAGCACTACAGAGGCTGAAGGGCATACCAAATGTAATATTGTTTCATTTTATAAGTTTCCTCTCTCTCAGAGTTTAGTTCCTTCGCAGCTGTGCCCCTCTACAAATAGAGGCGGCACTTTGTGTTTGATTTACACTGTGGCAATCTGTCTCCTTATTGGTTTTATTTAACAAAAGGCACACTTTAGGAGGAAAGTTGATTATAATTACCAATTGAGCTGATGTCCCTGTGTGCATGCGCCACTGCTCTGGCGGGTTCCCGCGCGAGCTTTAGCCGCGTGCGGATGGCGGTTGGTTCCTAACGGTTCCCACTTGAGGGACAAGGTCCAGTGGACCCTGGAACAACTTTAACTTCGCAAAGTGCCGGCCGATTCCGTTTCTCTGGAGATGAGTCTTGACAATCTATTCGAAGAAATCCTCGTAACGGAACAGAAGGCTCTGGAAAAAAGACAAATTCTGAAGGGCGGCAAGTCAAGTTTTTTCAAAACAATAACCCCCGAGTCACATTCACCCCCGCCATCATGTTGTAGAAAACACCAAACTCGTCTGTGAGGCCTGATGGCCTGAGTCCCATTTCTACTGGAGGGGGGGGGGGGGAGCAAGGAGGGGAGGATAAGGGAGAGATGGGAGGAGGGGAGGGAATGAGGGAGGAGGGGAGAGGGATGGAAGGGGAGGAGGAGGAATGGAGAAGTAGGGCAGGAATGGAAGGGACGGGATGGAGGAGGGGAGGGTGGGGATAGGGGAGGGTGGGAATGGAGGTGGGAATGGTGGTTGAAGGTGAGGGGAAGGAGGGGACGATGAGGAGGGAGGGGGAGGAATGGAGTAGAGAGGTGGGGGAGTAGGGAGAGGGTGGGAGTGAGGGTGTGTAGGGTCAGGGAGTAATGGAGTAGAGGGGTGGGGAGGAGGAATGGAGTGGGGAGAGTAGGGGGGAGGAATGGGGTGGGGAGAGTAGGGGGGAGGAATGGGGTGGGGGGAGTAGGGGGGAGGAATGGGGTGGGGGGAGTAGGGGGGAGGAATGGGGTGGGGGGAGTAGGGGGGAGGAATGGGGTGGGGGGAGTAGGGGGGAGGAATGGGGTGGGGGGAGTAGGGGGGAGGAATGGGGTGGGGGGAGTAGGGGGGAGGAATGGGGTGGGGGGAGTAGGGGGGAGGAATGGGGTGGGGGGAGTAGGGGGGAGGAATGGGGTGGGGGGAGTAGGGGGGAGGAATGGGGTGGGGGGAGTAGGGGGGAGGAATGGGGTGGGGGGAGTAGGGGGGAGGAATGGGGTGGGGGGAGTAGGGGGGAGGAATGGGGTGGGGGGAGTAGGGGGGAGGAATGGGGTGGGGGGAGTAGGGGGGAGGAATGGGGTGGGGGGAGTAGGGGGGAGGAATGGGGTGGGGGGAGTAGGGGGGAGGAATGGGGTGGGGGGAGTAGGGGGGAGGAATGGGGTGGGGGGAGTAGGGGGGAGGAATGGGGTGGGGGGAGTAGGGGGGAGGAATGGGGTGGGGGGAGTAGGGGGGAGGAATGGGGTGGGGGGAGTAGGGGGGAGGAATGGGGTGGGGGGAGTAGGGGGGAGGAATAGGGTGGGGGGAGTAGGGGGGAGGAATGGGGTGGGGGGAGTAGGGGGGAGGAATGGGGGGGGGAGTAGGGGGGAGGAATGGGGTGGGAGCGAGGGGGGGTGGAGGGGGAGGAGGTTGGAATTGAAGGGGAGGAGAGAGGGAGTGGAGGGGAAGGAAAAGGGGAGGGCTATACATGTGCTGCATCTGCGTCATGGAGAATTCTCTAATCCGAATGCTCTTTGGACCAGGGAATTTAGAACTAGGGAACAGTCTCAGGAAAAAGTGGTCTGAGAAGAGGGAAAAAAACATTGAGGGTGATTGTCCCCGCCTGCAGTGCAGCTCGAGCAATGTAGCAGGCTGGGAGACACCAATGGGTGTTTTGCGGGCTTCCTGCTGGGCACCACAGCCTCTGCGAGTCCCCGTGGCTAAGATTCCCAGAGTATTCAGCTCCGTGCTGGAAAATCGGCGTGGAGCTGATTACCATATGGAAATCGGGATTGAAATTTAATTAGCAGGCCTGGAACTGAAGTCTCCGGCCCCACTATCGTTCCCCCCCACCACCGTCAAGATTGGTTTACTCCAGTGGAGTTCACAACTGCTCCCCACTGATGGGGAACAGGTGGCCTGACCCTGCTGGAGGAATAAGAGACCATTGTGGTCCCATCGGGAGGTCAGGAGTAAGAGGGGCTGCCCCTTGGGCAGTGCCAGCCTGGTAGTGCCAGCTGGGCACCCTGTCTCTGTCCAAGGTGCAAACTGGCATTGCCCAAGGGGCATCTTGGCACTGCCCACCTGGCATTGGGCAGTGCCAAGGGGGTGGGGCCTATTGGAGGCAGGGTCTATTGAGAGATCCCGCTGCCCCTCTGCACAGGGATTGCAGGCAGTGGAAAGGAGGACAGTGATCGGGGCTGGCCATCTGGGTTGTGGGGGGGGAAGTGTGTCAGGACTGCGGGGTGGGGGGGAGGGGGGGCTGTCGTGGCTGCCATGGGAGGGAGGATCGGGAGATTGGGGCTGGATGGGGAAAGATCGGGGCTGGCCATGGAGGGGTGCAGTCGGGGAGATCGAAGTAGTGGGAGGGGGGCACAGAACATCGGGGCTGGCCTGGGGAGGTCTGGGAGGCCAGTGATCAGGGAGTGGGGGGTCAGTAGGCTAGTAATGGGGGGTTGAGGGACTGGTCAGCGATTGGGCTGGCTAGCGATCGATCTGGAGGCCGGCAATGCGGGCCCACTGCGCATCTGCCAATCGCCACCTGACAGATAGGTACATGCGCAGTGGCCTGCTCAGTGCTATGCTTCCGGCCTCTTGGGTGGGAATAGGCCCCACCCACCGATTTTCAGACTGAATCATGGTAGAGCACTCTGCGATGTACAGAGTGTCGGAGATTCATTCTGGAAATCACGGTGAAAAAAACCAATGGGAGTTACTCCCATTTTCCCACAAATTGGGGACTTGGGATTCTCCCAAAAAAATTTCCAAGTGCCGAACTCACGTAAAAACTGAAGTAAACCCTGCTGGTTTTTTCAGTGGGATTTTCAAAATGAATCTCCCACACTCAGAGAACAATACAGCACAGGAACAGGCCCTTCGGCCCTCCAAGCCTGCGCCGCTCATGTGCCCAACTAGACCATTTGTTTGTATCCCTCTATTCCCAGTCTGTTCATGTGGCTATCTAGATAAGTCTTAAACGATCCCAGCATGTCCGCCTCAATCACCTTGCTTGGCAGTGCATTCCAGGCCCCCACCACCCTCTGTGTAAAATACGTCCTCCTGACATCTGTGTTGAACCTTGCCCCCTTCACCTTGAACCCGTGACCCCTTTGTGTTCGTCACCTCCGACCTGGGAAAAAGCTTCCCACTGTTCTCCCTATCTATGCCCTTCATAATTTTGTACACCTCTATTAGGCCGCCCCTCATCCTCCGTCTTTCCAGGGAGAGCAACCCCAGTTTACCCAATCTCTCCTCATAGCTAAGACCCTCCATACCAGGGAACATCCTGGTAAACTTTTTCTGTGCTCTCTTCAAAGCCTCCACGTCCTTCTGGTAGTGTGCGACCAGAACTGGACGCAGTATTCCAAATGTGGCCTAACTAACGTTCTATACAGCTGCAACATCATATGCCAACTTTTATATTCTATGCCCTGTCCAATAAAGGCAAGCATGCCAAATGCCTCCTTGACCACCCTCTCCACCTGTGCTGCCACCTTTAAGGATCTGTGCACTGCAGAGTACACTAGCGTAAATATCATTAAAAATTAGTGGGCAGGGCCTTTTTCCACTAGAGAGGCTGTCAGCGCTGAGCGGGCCACTGCGCATGCGCCTATCTGTGAGATGGAGATTGGCGCATACGCAGTAGCCCCGTGCTGCCTACCTCCCAATCGCTGGCAAGCTCAATTGCTGGCCAGACCAGCATCCACCCCCCCGATCACTGGCCCCCCCATATATGTTCGGGCCAGCCCAACTATTCCCCCCCACAGCCTGCCTCGATCTTTCTTCCCCCCCACCCCGGCAGTCCCGATCTCCCTCCCCCCACCAGATGTCCCAACCCGTCCCCATCCCCGCAGTCTCGACCCAACCCCGGTGGCCAGCCCCGATCACTGGCCTCCCTCCATTTGTCACCCAGCCTGACTGCAGAGTGGCAGTGAGGCCCTCCACCCCCAATGATCACCCCCTCAGAGGCCCCACCCACTATAGGCCCTGCTCCCCTCTGGCCCTGCCCCCATCGCACTGCTTGATGACCGATGGGCAGTGCCAAGGTGCCCCCTGGTCATTGCCATTTTGCCCCTTGGACAATGCCATGGAGCCAGTCTGGCACTGCCAAGCTGGCAATGCCCAGGGGGCATTCCCTTTTACCCCCAATCTTCCGGGGGGCCTCTATGGCCACCCTCACTCCAGCGGGGTTGGGCTGCCAGCTCCCCGCAAGTAGGGAGCTTTTGTAAACCCCGCTGGAGTGAAACACTCCTGGTGGGGGTGGAGATTCTAGCGGTACTGCACATCTCCATAATTTATTCAGCTCCACACTGATTTCTGGTGCAGAGCTGACTGTGCTGGAAATCCATTGGCCGGAGACTCGCGGAGGCCGTGGTGCCCAGTGGGGAGCCCGCTAAACGGCCTCAGCTTGAGTCTCCCGACATGCTGCACTGCCAAAGCAATGGGCTGGGAGAATCACCTCCAGAATATTTTTGGGAGAATCCCGGCCATTAAATCAAAAGGGTTGTGAATCTTTTGAATTCTGTACTCCAGAGAACCTTGGATGCTTAGTTGTTGACTACATTCAATACAAGATTAAAAGTATGGGGTACCAAGAGAATGAAAGAATATGAGGATCAGACAGGAAGATGAAGTTTAGTTAGATCAGCCATGATTGTTTTGAATGGTGGAATAGACTCGAAGGGCCAAATGGCATACTCCTGCTATTTCTTATAGCTGTAAATTCTCCTGTTCTCCTCAGTGACCTCATGGTTATGTGGCAGGCAATTTTTATTATGCTTTTTCTAATTTCCTGGCATTGCACTTTACTTCACACACCTTCATCTCAACATTATTCTAGCAATCTGCTGGTATGGGAATTGTTGATTCCTTGTTTCTTTCATCCTGTAGGCAATGATGGCTTCTCCTCAGCTCTGTACAGGTGCCTTTATCATGCCTTTGCAAAGTTTACTGTGTTGTAAGGTTGTTGGTGTCTCACTAAAAGGTCTGGAGGCTTGTATAGTTGAACATAAACTGTTTATTGACAACTCATAACTATATACATCTCTAAGATATACTGCCTTGCATGGGTACTGTCTCCATGCTGGCGGCTCCTCGACTACACACACAATCTACTATCACGTGACCCTCGACATCAGTGATGGCCAACCAAGGCTAGTGAGTGGGCCACATGAGTAGCCCTCCTTCTCAGTGGATAGCAAGATTGAAATCGGCATAGTGCACTAACCATGACACCATGAATAAGATTAAATACATTTAATACATGCTGAATATTTCATAATGTGTTACAGAACATGCTAAATCATTCATATATTAATAGAACTTGAGTAGAATATATTCATAGAATCAACTTCAAATGAGAGAAATATTTACACTCATCTTACATATATTACAATTTACGGTGCTTATTAAAGCTAGTACCAGCTACTACTAAACATACATTTCTTAATTACACAGCTGCGTGCCTAGGTATTTTATTTTTATTTATTGATAGTTATTTACCTTTTATTTTTATTGATAAACTGTGCTGCTCCTGATAAAACTTTACTACTGCTGTTACAAAAACTATGCAGAAAACCTTACAGTTACCAATAAACTGTAAAAGTATGTAAAGTGAGGAATCAAAATCAAGTATTTGCCTACCAATCGCTTCGCTTTCACTTCCCTCTTTCCAATGCCCTTTTATCCCCAAGGCTCTGCATTCAGTCTTGCTCCCTCCCATGCCCTTTTATCCCCAGACTCCACTTTCAGCCTCGCTCTCGCCCATGCTCTTTTATCCCCAGGTTCCACTTTCAGCCTCGCCCTTTTGTCTCTTTCTTGCTCTTTCTCGCATTCTTTTGTCCTCCTGGCTCCATGTTTTCTCTCGCAAACAAAACATCTCAGGGCCACAGTCAGAATCCTGATGCATTCTTCTCACATTCAGAGGAATGGTTGTCACTGTTGTTTTGTGTTGACTTTTTTGGTTTGGCATTGAAATAGTAGTCCTCTGTGTTCCCAGTACCTGGTTGACTCCATTTGATTTGGTTTGTGTGCTCCTTTAAGTTGCATTTATCTATATCAACAACCTGTCTACTTTGTTCAGACGTTATGGGTTTGTCCTGTTCCTTCTAGAGGGAATATACACTCCGTTCTTTCCAAGAGTGGACTAGGGATTACTATTTCCATGAGGTCCATCATGTTCTTCCTTGAAGTTCTCATTTCAGTAGTGCCACTTTCATTTCCACTTGTTTCAGTTTTAGTCAAATGTTTATTTTGCTCTTATTTCCTAATCCTTCTTCAAGCTTATGAATCTTTTCATTCAACTCAGCAACTACTCTGATGAGTTCAGTTGTCTTTGTTTCAGAGCTGCCTACTTTCAAAGTCTGGGATTTGCTCTTCCATACTGCATACCTCATCTTTTATTTTCTTCAGATTGGATTGAAATTCAAGAATTTCATTGCTCTTCTCACGATGAAAATTTTAAAATCAGATTTGGTTGTTAATTCTGCATTCACCAACTGCTATGATTCATCAGCTATCAGTTCCTATTCCAGGCATTTTTCATGATACTTAGTAGAAAGTTAATCAAGTTCTAATTTTTAATTCGCAACTTATTATCTGTTTATTGAAATTGGTTCACTACACAGAACAGTGTCTCTTTAGCAGAGTCTAATTACTGTGTGCTATCCTTCATGCTCACATTCTTTAATTTTACTTTTGCCAGTTGTGACTCATGCTTCCTTGTGAGACCTTTTATTTCTTCTTGCAACTGTTCAACTTTTTTTTTACATTCTATTTCTTGATTTTCATTACAGCCATTTCATTTTTCAACAACTCAATGGTTCTCAGTAAGTTTGAGGCAGCCAGTGCCTTTTCTTCTCGATCCTTGACCTTCAGTGACAGATTTGTAATTTTCAATCTCATGTTTGTCTTTTCTTTTTCCGTCTATAGCAGAACTTTTTTCATGCCCTTCATTTTGGTTTTACTGTTCGCCAGATCTGTCTCCAGCAAAGCCTTAACTTGTTTCAGTTCTGTAATTGTGCTACTCATGGCTTCATTGTCTGCTCATTGCTTGGAAAATTCTATGGCTTTTCCTTTCAGTGTCTGTTCTTTTCCACTAAGCTGGTTATTTAGCTCTTACATAGAAACATAGAAAATAGGAGAAGGAGGAGGCCATTCGGCCCTTCGAGCCTGCTCCACCATTCATCACGATCATGGCGGATTGTCCAACTCAATAGCCTAATCCTGCTTTCTCCCCATAACCTTTGATTCCGTTCGTCCCAAGTGCTATATCTATCCGTCTCTTGAATACATTCAATGTTTTGGCATCAACAACTTCCTGTGGTAATGAATTCCACAGGCTTACCACTCTTTGGGTGAAGAAATATCTCCTCATCTCTGTCCTAAATGGCCTATCCTGTATCCTCAGATTGTGACCCCTGGTTCTGGACACCACAACTACCGGAAACATCCTTCCTGAATCTATCCTGTCATAGCCTATTAGAATTTTATAAGTCTCGATGAGATCCCCCCTCATTTGTCTGAACTCCAGCGAAAACAATCCTAACCTAGTCAATCTCTCCTCATACATCAGTCTTGCCAGTCCCGGAATCAGCCTGATAAACCTTCGCTGCAGTCTCGAGAGAGCAAGAACATTCTTCTTCAGAAAAGGAGATCAAAACTGCTCACAATATTCTAGGTGTGGCCTCACCAAGGCCCTGTTTAATTGCAACAACACATTCTTGCTCCTGTACTCAAAACCTCCCACAATGAAGGCCAACACACAATTTCCTTCTTTACCGCCTGCTGCACCTGCATAGTTACCTTCAGCGACTGGTGCACAAGGACATCCAGGTCTCGCTGCACACTCCCCTCTCCCAATTTACAGGCATTCGGGTAGTAATCTGCCTTCTTGTTTTTGCTTCCAAAGTGAATAACTTTGCCACTGATTTGTCCATTCAATTAGCCTGTCCAGATCATGCTGAAGCATCTCTGCATCCTCGTCACATTTCACCTTCCCACCCAACTTGGTATCATCTGCAAACTTTGAGATGTTACATTTTGTTCCTCATCCAAATCATTAATATAGATTGTGAATAAGTGGGGTCCCAACACCAATCCCTATGGCATCCCACTATTTACTGCCTGTCAATTTGAAAAGGACTCATTAATTCTTACTTCCTCTCTGCCAACCAGTTTTCTATCCATCTCAATACACTTCCTCCAATCCCATGTGCTTTAATCTTGCACGATAAAGTGTTATGCGGGACTTCGTCAAACGCTTTCTGAAAGTCCAAATATACCACATCGACTGACTCCCTCTTGTCAACTCTACCAGTTATATCTTCAAAGAATTCCAACAGATTTGTCAGGCATGATTTCCCCTTCAAAAATCCATGCTGACTCTGTCTGATCCTGCCACAGCTTTCTAAATGCTCTGCTATGAAGTCCTTGATGATAGATTTGAAAATATTCCCCACTACCGATGTTAGGCTTATAGCTCTATAATTCCCTGCTTTTTCTCTACCTCCCTTTTTGAATATTGGAGTGAAATTAGCTATCCTCCAATCTGCAGGGATTATTCCAGAGTCTATAGAATCCTGGAAGATGACCACCAATGCATCCACTATTTCTAGAGCCTTCAGTCTCTTTCTTGTACTTGCCTTCCTGCTAGAATATTGAACGTTTCTGAGTCTTCTCTGTGGATTCGTTTTTTAGTTCATTCAGTGTGACATTTAATTAGTTTTGCTTCTCTTTGTAATTTTCCAGAGGAACAAGCTTAGACCTGGGGGATCTTTGTAGCAAGTGGAAGTCCTTCAGCAGGTTTTCCTTTTCTTTGTGCAGTTCAATTGCTTCATCTTGACTTTTCTAGGAATTCAACACTTTCTCTTCAACGTTTTTCTGCTGTTCAAGACTGTGTTCATTTATTCATGCTGCTGAAGGATTTTGTACTCCCTTTGCACTTGATCTAGAAGAACAATCAGCTGTTCTTTGAATTGTTTATTGTCTTGTTCAGCTCTTGCCATCGCACTCTGCATTTCAGTGCCTTGCTTAGTCGCCACTGATAATTCCAACAAAGCTTTTTTCGAAGTAGTAATCAACATCTATTTTAACTTCTCATGTTTATCTAGGGCCATGTGCATATTGATTATTAAAATAGTCTTTCAGGGCAGAAGCTTCCTATTTTGAGGCCAGCAACTTCTTTTCCTTATCCACCTGCTGTTGTGCCTAGCAGTTTTTTCAACTCAACTTTGATATGAACATAAGAAAGCTTCATTTACTTCTTGCAGATTTTATTTCTTTTGGGTTACCTCAGGTAGCTTTCTTTCATGCATAGTCAGTCGCTCTACTCCATGACATGCTGTTGCAGTTTGGGTACTGTATCAGCATTTTCAAAACCTCTACTTTTAGGCATTTTGGCTGCTTCTCAACCTCTTCTTTCCTCTGCACTTCACAACCTCTTCTTTCCTTTGCACTTCACAACCTCTTCTTTCCTTTGCACTAAACTCTTTGACTCATGCATTTCACTGTTCTTGTATGAGGGAATAAGCAGAGTCTTTGAGTCCGTGTCAGGCTTCAGTAAAACAGTTTTATTTCCACATGCATGAAGGAGAATCAGCCCAGACCCAGTGAAGTATTTATCAAAACTCGTTGCATTCTGGGGTAGTGCCGGTTGATTGGAAAACGGCTAATGTTACGCCGCTGTTTAAAAAAGGAAGGAGACAAAAGGCGGGTAACTATAGGCCGGTCAGCTTAACGTCTGTAGTAGGGAAAATGCTGGAATCCATTATTAAAGAGGAGATAGCAGGGCATCTAGATAGAAATGGTTCGATCAATCAGACGCAGCATGGATTCATGAGGGGAAAGTCGTGCTTGACGAACATGTTGGATTTTTATGAAGATGTGACTAGGGCGGTTGATGGAGGAGAACCGGTGGATGCGGTGTTTTTGGATTTCCAAAAGGCGTTTGATAAGGTGCCCCATAAAAGGCTACTGAAGAAGATTAGGGCACACGGAGTTGGGGGTAGTGTGTTAAAGTGGATTGGGGACTGGCTATCCGACAGGAAGCAAAGAGTCGGAATAAATGGGTGTTTTTCCGGTTGGAGGAAAGTAACTAGTGGCGTGCCGCAGGGATCGGTACTCGGGCCGCAACTATTTACCATTTATATAGATGATCTGGAGGAGGGGACGGAGTGTAGGGTAACGAAGTTTGCAGACGACACAAAGATAAGTGGAAAAGTGAATCGTGTGGAGGACGGAGAAGATCTGCAGAGAGATTTGGACAGGCTGAGTGAGTGGGCGAGGATATGGCAAATGGAGTATAACGTTGATAAATGCGAGGTTATACACTTTGGAGGAAATAATAACAAATGGGATTACTATCTCAATGGAAACAAATGAAAACATGCTACCGTGCAAAGGGACCTGGGGGTCCTTGTGCATGAGACGCAAAAGCCCAGTCTGCAGGTACAACAGGTGATCAAGAAGGCAAATGGGATGTTGGCCTATATTGCGAGGGGGATAGAATATAAAAGCAGGGATGTCTTGATGCACCTGTACAGGGCATTGGTGAGGCCGCAGCTGGAATACTGTGTGCAGTATTGGTCCCCTTATATGAGGAAGGATATATTGGCATTGGAGGGAGTGCAGAGAAGGTTCACCAGGTTGATACCGGAGATGAGGGGTTTGGATTATGAGGAGAGGCTGAGGAGATTGGGTTTGTACTCGTTGGAGTTTAGAAGGATGAGGGGGGATCTTATGGAGACTTATAAGATAATGCGGGGGCTGGATAGGGTGGAGGCGGAGAGATTCTTTCCACTTAGTAAGGAAGTTAAAACTAGAGGACACAGCCTCAAAATAAAGGGGGGTCGGTTTAAGACAGAGTTGAGGAGGAACTTCTTCTCCCAGAGGGTGGTGAATCTCTGGAATTCTCTGCCCACTGAGGTGGTGGAGGCTACCTCGCTGAATATGTTTAAAGCGCGGATGGATGGATTCCTGATCGGTAAGGGAATTAAGGGTTATGGGGATCAGGCGGGTAAGTGGTACTGATCCACGTCAGATCAGCCATGATCTTATTGAATGGCGGGGCAGGCTCGAGGGGCTAGATGGCCTACTCCTGCTCCTATTTCTTATGTTCTTATGTTCTTAAGTCCAGTCTGTATCAAGACTGATTCTGAAGATACAAAGACTGATTACTTATGCTGTTCTCTGGGGTCCATAGTATTGTAATACAGGATATCATTGATACGAATAGCTTGAATTGATTATAGTTGATCACATTAGACGGCTCTATTGTCCTGAGTACTTTACGTTAATCGATTGTGTCCGGCTATCCTTGTCTATCTGTTTTGTGATACAAAAGTGATGTGTGTGATAAATAGGTTTCGATGGCGTGATAACAGTCCCATCTCCCCAGTTTTTAGGAAAAATGGCTTCTCTATACTCAGTGGAGCCTTGCTAATCAGTATCGACCCTACATTGTTCGCCAAGGCCTTGAAATGACCTTACCTGTAAAGTAACTGTGTTGGCAACCTGAGAAGTTAATTGGGTATATCTGCCCGCAGTTACGGTGGACCCTGTGTTTTAACCCTTTCTTACACATTCCTTTTCCTGCTGATACATGCGCACTCTGGATTTGCCCCAATACTGGATTCTGCCCTGCTAGAGTACTGACATAATCTGTGACCCACCTTGTGGTTTGCTGAAGTATTGTCTCCCTCTGCCTGGAGTCCCATCTTCCTTTCCTTGGGGTCTCCTTTCTGTGTTACCCTGGGGTCTTCTGTCTCCCTCACCCTGGGGTCTCCTTGCTCCTTTGGTGCTTTTGGGGGCGATCTAGACATTTTTAAGGTCTGCACTCTCCACAACTTGGGAGAGTATAAAATATTTGTCAGAGACCTTTAACATCTTACAACATGTGGATGAGGATTCATCCGGAACTTGTCTCAGGATTGCTTAATCCGCAAATGCACCAAATAAACATAAAAACGTTAACTTGCACTTTTTCTGATTTCTGATTTAATTTTGTCTTATGTACTCTTGTGATCTGAATCTATTCTTCTCCGTGACTTTCAATTTTGCATGAGCTTAAATTGATTGGGTAATTTTAATTTATGATCCATGGTTGTTTTTCATAGGTGATTATCTCTTTTCTTTCTGGATGGCTCTGCAGCAGCCTCTTTTTTCCTTTGCTCTTCTCACACCTGTAAGATCTTGATGGGCTTCACAACAAATCTGGCCAGACTCTTAAAAGTGTAGCGAATGTAATTAAAGGTGATTTTTATTTTTAGCTCTGATTGCTCTTTTAAGAATTTTTTATTTCATTCAGTCAAGCTCAGTAACCATGTGTTATGTTGTCAGCTGTTGCAGCTTTCTTCTGGAAGCATTCTTTAAATAGTATGCTAGTGTTCATCCTGATTACTGCCGATCCTTCAGAGTAGTTTCTGCCTTTTTACTGTATTTAGCTTATCCTTTTACAATCTGATTAGTTCCTATAATTCTGCTTTCAGTCAGATCTGGCTTTTCATCTGCACAGTGGATTCTTCTTCTGCACTTCAGCCTGTTTTCTTTTTGAATTTTGCATAGTATTTTGTGATCTGGCTAGGTCCTCTGACCCTATGCTCAATTAGGTCAGGCAATAGTTGTCTATTTCTTCAATGGAGCTGTTTAGGTGATCTCCAACTGTGTATTCAATTTAGATGCACTTCTGACAGGTCTGACTGCAGTCTCTACTTTTGCGTGCTATAAGACTCTCGGATCCTTCTGCAGTTTTTTTGAGGTTATGGTTTGATCCTTCACTGCCACCATGTTGTAAAGTTATTTGGTGTCTCACTAAGAGGTCTGGAAGACTGTGTGGTTGAATATACACTGATAATTGACAACTCATAACTATACTTCTACAAGGTACAGCACTGCATGGGTGCAGTCTCCATGCTGGCTCCTTCTCGACTATTATCACACATAGTTACTATTATATGACACTCTACATCATACTGTAGGTGGACCTGTTCTCCAATCCAACATTAGCCCTTGTGGCCAAATGGGCCATCTAAGGTGGCGATTTACAAAGCACGCTGGGACAATTGGCCAAGTCCAGAAATGGACAGGCTGCAGCCTTAAATGAATATTGGACAGAGCGGAAAAGGCCACAGCTCCAGACTACAGAATACGCAGGACCTTGGCCATCTCAAAGACAATGGATACTCTCTGGTCAAACATACTTATTTATTAGACACAGGGGCACCTTAACTCCTTATTTGGGAAGGAGGTAAGTGACCTACGTGCCTCAGCACCAACATGCATGGCCGTTGGGTACACACACAGAGATCGGTGTGACAGCACCTGATTGGACTCTATCGATCAGGGTGAACAAACCGTGATCGATTGATTGGTAATCATCAGGAGACCGCCCAAAAGGGCGCAAAGCCAATGAGGGATAAAAGATGCTGCACAACGGAAGGAACTCTCGCTCTCACGGACGACACGACCACGAGGACGAGGAAGAGACAGGAACAGAACAACAGTGACCACCACCAGCAACTGCCACCACGAGCAGAGCCACCACACCAATGAAGGAAGGAAGACCAGAGCCAGAGTATCAGACTAGACCGAAAGACCAGACTACATCGAGGACTCATTACCTGGTGCCTTCCTTGGGTTCTGAGTTTGAATCAGACATTTAAGTTGGAGGTGGCCTTTATCTTTTGGAGTCTGTTCCACCCACTCATTGTGATCATGGCTGATCTGCCACCAAACTCCATCTACCCACCTTTTTTCCATGTCTCTTAATGCCTTTGATTAACAAGAAGTAATTTATCTCAGATTTAAAATTTACAGTTGAACTAGCATTAATTGCTGCTTCCAGAAAAGAGTTCCAAACTTCCATCACCCTTTGTCATTCTGGAAGTGTTTCCTAAATTCATCCCTAAAAGGTCTGGTTCTAGGTTTTCGATCATGTCCCCCATTTCTCAACTCCCAACCAGCAGAAAAAAACAGTTACTGACTTCATTAGTAAGTGTGTAGAAGACTGTGTGCCAAAGGAGCAAATCCGTGTGTTTCCCAACTGGAAACCATGGATGAACACGGATATCCACTGCTTGCTGAAGTCTAGGTCTGAGGTGTTCAAGCCAGGTGACCCTGACCTATACAAGAAAGCTAGATACAGTCTAAGGAGATCCGTCAAAGATGCCAAAAGACAGTACAGGACCAAGCTAGAATCCCAGGCTAGCCACACAGACCCCTACCGACTATGGCAAGGTCTGCAAGACAAAGCAGGCTATAAGATGAAAGCATGTAAAATCGCTGGCTCCAACACACCCCTCCTTGATGAGCTCAATGCATTCTACGCCCGTTTTGAGCAAGAGGTCAGCGAAAGCATGACCTCCACCCTGGAAGCCTTGGATGAACCTGTATCTGAGGTCACCATTGCAGATGTCAGAGCAGCTTTCTAGAAGGTCAACCCATGGAAAGCGACTGGCCCAGATGGAATACTTAGACAAGCACTCCGATCCTGCGCAGATCAGCTGGCGGGGGTATTTGCAGATATCTTCAACCTCTCTTTACAACAATCTGAGGTCCCTATCTGCTTCAAGAAGACGACCATCATCCCAGTGCCAAAGAAAAGTCAAGCAGGGTGCCTTAATGATAATTGTCTGGTGGCTCTGACATCCATCATTGTGAAGTGCTTTGAAAGGCTAGTCATGGCACGAATCAATTCCAGCCCCTTGGACTGCCTGGGCCCACAAAGTTTGCCTACTGCTGCAACAGGTCCACAGCAGACACCATCTCCCTGGCCCTACACTCGACCCTGGAACACCTAGATAACAAAGACACCTGTGCCAGACTCCTATTTATTGACTGCAGCTCAGCCTTCAATACCATTATTCCTACGAAACTCATCTCCAAACTTTGTGGCCTGGGCTCCTCCCTCTGTGACTGGATCCTGAACTTCTTAACCCACAGACCACAATCAGTAAGGATAGGCAATAACACCTCCACGACCATCCTCAACACCGGTGCCCCACAAAGCTGTGTTATCAGCTCCCTACTATACTCCTTATACACCTATGACTGTGTGGACAAATTCCCCTCCAACTCGATTTTCAAGTTTGCTGACGACAGCACCGTAGTGGGTCAAATCTCAAACAATGACGAGACAGAGTACAGGCATGAGATAGAGAATCTGGTGAACTGGTGTGGCAACAATAATCTCTCCCTCAATGTCAACAAAACAAAGGAGATTGTCATCGACTTCAGGAAGCGTAGAGGAGAACATGCCCCTGTCTACATTAACATGGACGAAGTAGAAAGGGTCGAGAGTTTTTAGGTGTCCAGATCACCAGCAACTTGTCCTGGTACCCCCCCATGCTGACACTATAGTTAAGAAAGCCCACCAATGCCTCTGCTTCCTCAGAAGACTAAGGAAATTTGGCATGTCGGCTATGACTCTCACCATCATATACAGATGCACCATAGAAAGCACTCTTTCTGGTTGCATCACAGCTTGGTATGGCTCCTGCTCTGCCCAAGACCGCAAGAAACCACAAAAGGTCTTGGTTAGCACCGCTGCCTCACAGCAACAGGGCCCGGGTTCAATTCCAGCTTTGGGTCACTGTCTGTGTGGAGTCTGTACATTCTCTCGGTCTGCATGGGTTTCCTCTGGGTGCTTCCTCTCACTCTCCAAAGATGTGTGGGTTAGGTTGATTGGCGCTGCTAAATTGCCCTAATTGTCAGGGGGACTCGCAGGGTAAATGTGTGGGATTACGGGGATAGGATCTGAATGGGATTGTTGTCAGTGTAGGCTCGATGGGCTGAATGCCCTCCTTCTGCACTTTAGGGATTCTCTGATTCTATAAACAGCAAAGGAGTCCTACAAGACATGGATTTATAAAAACAACTCATAGGCTGGTATTCAGGAGAGGTCAAATCCTTGATGGTCCACCATATCAGATTTAAAACAAATAAATTGCATCGTAATGTCTAAACTGGTCCCACTCAAGATAAACATATTGTTAAATGGACATCTGGCACCAATGGAGGGTGATACCAGTGTGGCCATGTCGGTGATCGGAGAACCAGTGTTCCATAAAATTCGCTCTGGACTCCAGCTCTTAACTTTACTCAAGATCTCAACAAGGCTGGGAACCTTTACAGGAGAACCTTTGCGAATTGTGGCTACAATCTCATTCCCTGTCTCCTATGAAAGGCAGCTGGTTTGGTTACCAATGACAGTAGTGGAGAGCTCAGAACCAAGCCTAATAGGGTGAAATTTTGGTTGTGAGAGATCCATCTAGACTGGCTCAACATCTTTCAATTGGAGAATGGCAGCTTTAGTGAACTCCTGCTCACATAGCCAGAAGTTTTCCGGGAAGGTCTAGGGACTACCAAAGGAGTCAAGGCGACCTTACATATTGACCAGGAAGTGATTCTGCGATTTTGCAAGGCCCACCCAATACCATTAGCCTAATGGGAAAAATTGAAGTAGATATCTGAAAACTGGAACGTGAAGGGATCATCAAACCAGTGCAATTTGCACAATAGGCAGCACTAATCGTACCAATTTTGAAGCCAGGTGGATCAGTGTGCCTTTGCGGGCATATTAAACAGGTGGTAAATCGTTTTTCACTGCTAGATAAATACCCAATTCCTTGGTTTGATGATTTATATGTGAAGTTGGCAGAAAGATTCTCCTTTTTGAAACTTGGTATGAGTCATGCCTACTTACAATTACTACTAGATGAGGATTCCCAGAGATATTCAACAATTAATGCACATAGGGCCTTTACCAATACACTAAACTGCCATTTGGGGTATCATCAGCCTGCTCAATCTTTCAGTGAATGATGGAAAACATTTTGCAAAGTTTACCTCAGGTTACTATTTATCTGGATGTCATTCTCAAACAGGAACAACAAATAAGGATCATCTAGAAAACCCAAGGAAGTTCTAAATCGATTTTGCAAGGGAAAAGAAGGGAAAAATATGTATTCCAGGCTTCCCAAGTGATCTTTCTGGGCTACAGAGTAGACAAGTCTGGTCTATATCCATCCAAGAGTTGAGAACATTTCTGGGGCTGGTAACCTGCTGTGGGAAATATACCCAACCTTTCCTCCATCCTGGCTCCATTACACCAACTATTAAAGCCTTGAGAATGGTCTTCCACTCAATCCTTTGCTTTAAATAAAGTAAAGAAACAGCTTTCTTATTCAAACGTTCTGGCACGTTATGATCCCAGGAAAGAACTGTTACTGACTTGTGATGGTCCGCAATGGCATCATGATGGTATTGGTACATAGGTGGCTCAATGGAGAGGAAAAGTCAGTTGTGTATGCTTCCAGGACCTTGGCTATCGCGGAATGCAAATGCACCCCTATCGAATAAAATGGTTTGGTGATGATATTTGGTGTGGAAAAATTCCACCAGTACGTTTATTGGCAGAATTTTGTAATTATCACAGACCACAAGCTACTCCTGGGACAGCTAAGGGAGGACAAGGCGATACTGCCCATAGCATCGGCTTGAATCCAGTGGTGGGCGTTATTACAGGCCACCTACAATTACCAATTGGAACACCAAGTTGCCAATGCAGGTGCCTTGAGTCGGCTACGGTTATCAGACACCCCACTGGTGGTACTGCAATGAGAGAAATTGTAATGTCAGTTAATTTTTTGGAGACCCTCCCAGTGACAGCGAATAATATTCGACTGTGGACTCAAAAAGAGGCAGTCCTTGCTCAATGAAACAGCTGGGGCTGATGGGAGAAAAGGTTGTTTTGACCAAACTCCACCCATTGGAGTCGGAGAGAGCTGTGACAGGGCTACTGGCACTCAGAGTTTTACACAGCAAACCAGTAATAAAATTTAAAACATAAGGATAAATCAACATCATTTCATCATTGCCATTAAATGTATTTTTGTATGAGCAATTGAAACTGAAAAATGACAAAATCAGGCATTCGGCATGCTTGGTTTCATTGGCCAGAACATTGAATACAGGATTGGATCATCTTATTGAAGTTGTACAAGACATTGGTAAGGCCATACTAACACCCTATTAAAGAAAGGATATCATTAAACTAGAAAGAATGCAGAAAAGATTTACTAGAATGCCAGCGGGGCTTGATTGTTTGAGTTATTAGGAGAGTTGGATAGACTGGGACTTCTTTCCCTGGAGCGTAGGAGACTTAAGGGTGATCTTATAGAGGTCTATAAAATAATGAGGGCTTAGATAAGGTCAACATCTTTTCCCAATGGTAGGAGAGTCTAAAACTAGAGGGCATAGGTTTAAGATGATAGGGGAGAGATACAAAAGGGTCCAGAGGGGCAGTTTTTTTTACACAGAAGGGGGTGAGTGTCTGGAACGAGCTGTCAGAGATAATAGTAGAGGTGCGTACAATTTTGCCTTTAAGAGCATTTAGACAGTTACATGGGTAAGATTGGTATATAGGGATATGGGCCAACATGGGCAATTGGGACTAGCTAAACAGTAAAAGCTGGGCGGCATGGACAAGTTGGGCTGAAGGGCCTGTTTCCATGCTGGAAATCTCTATGACTCTTTGAAACAATGAAGATCACTCATGCTAGGTTATTATCATTTCAAACAACTATATGTGTGTATTTTCAGTAAAGGATTAAGCAATAACCACTCCAGAAGAATGAGATATTAATTTTGATGATAGTGTTGAAGAATGTAAAGAGAAAAAACAGTTAAGGGGGTGATTCTCTCATCCCACTGTGCTGCTTTTTTAGCGCAGCGGGCCGGGAGACTCTAGCGGTGTCCAATTCCAGGCCTCCACATGTCTTCCAGCATCAGATTTCCAGTGCTGTCAGTGCAGAGCTGCCGTATATATGCAGCAGCTCATTATAATCTATCTTGAATATGATTGGTGGGCCTGGGACTGAAATCTCTGGGCCCACGAGCCACCTCCCCCCAAACCCGCCGAGAGTATTTCACTACAGTGGGGTTTAATATAGCTCCTCACTTGTGAGGAGCTGGCAGCCCGACCCCGCTGGAGTGAAGGGGGGGCAATCGAGGCCCCAAAGGATTGTGCACCGTGGGAGATGCCCCTTGGGTATTGCCACTTTGGCAGTGCCAGCCTGGGCCCCCTGGCACTGCCCTAGGGGCAAAGTGCTAATCGGAGATTGGGGCTGCTGGGGGTGGTAGAAAAGGGAGATCAAGGTGGGTCACAGGGGGGGATGTTGGGACTGGGCCTGGGCATGTTCGGGGGACCAGCAATTGGGCTGTGGGGGGGTGGGGGGGGGGAGGGGGGGGGAGGGGGGCAGCAATGCAGGGGTCACGGGGCTGGCCAGCTATCATAACGCTGACGGATCGGTGCGGCCTTTCCGATGGGATTAGGCCACTGGTTTCTGGAGTAAATCTGCTAGTGCACTCTGCAGTGCACAAAGTGTGGGAGATTAATTTTGAAACTCCCACTGGAAACAACAGCATGATTTACTCCAGTTTTTACGCAAATCTTTTGGGAGAATCCCACCCTAAAAGTCCAATTACACTATAGTTGTCTTCTTCAGTGATGTATAAGAGTAAGAAATGCTGAATAAACAATAAAAAGTACCGATTCAATGTTTTATTCTAGACTCAAAATTCTAGCTATATATTATAAACTGTAACAGTCCCTGTGGAGGGAGTTCAGGGCTGCAGTGCCTTATCAGGGTTCAGAAGATGCACATAAATCATTTGAGCTGCAGAAATCAATTGCAATTGGGTAATTCTTTCATTTAGTGTGTCCAATCTAATCTTGTTGAGCCAAAGCTATAATCTTAGAAAAAATATTTTTTCCCCAATTCTGATCAACTTTTAAAAATTTATAAATTGTCTATAACCTCGTCAGACCCCACTTGGAGTACTGTGCTCAGTTCTGGTCGCCTCATTACAGGAGGGATGTGGAAATGATTGAAAGGGTGCAGAGAAGATTTACAAGGATGTTGCCTGGATTGGTTGGCATGCCTTATGAGGATAGATTGAGGGAGCTCGGTCTTTTCTCCTTGGAGAGACGAAGGATGAGAGGTGACCTGATAGAGGTGTACAAGATGTTGAGAGGTATAGATCGGGTGGATTCTTGGAGGCTTTTTCCCAGGGCCGAAATGGCTACTACGAGAGGACACAGGTTTAAGGTGCTGGGGAGTAGGTACAGAGGAGATGTCAGGGGTACGTTTTTCACTCAGAGGGTGGTGGGTGAGTGGAATCGGCTGGCATCAGTGATGGTGGAGGCAAACTCGATAGGGTCTTTTAAGAGACTTCTGGATGAGTACATGGGACTTAATAGGATTGAGAGTTATAGGTAAGCCTATATATAAGCCTAGGTAGGTAGGGACATGACCGGCGCAACTTGTGGGCCGAAGGGCCTGTTTGTGCTGTATTTTTTCTATGTTCTATGTTCTATAACATATGTAAAGCAGGAATTGAAACATGTTGCTTAAGTTTAGAAGTTGCATCATTTGTATTACAGTGAAATCAGAAATAATTAGATGCAGTGAAAAGCTCAGAGATACCTCAGAAAATCTGCGTATAAACAAAGCTACTTTGGAATCAAAGGTGAGCATATACTTGATTCAAAATAAGTAATTTCAGCCAGCTTTGTAAAGGAAGCAGATTTATTCTTTCAATTGCTGGAGTGTAGAGGGTGCAATCAAGGCCCCCCAGAGGGTCGGATACTGGGGGGATGCCTGTTGGGCATTGCCACCTTGGCAGTGCCAGCCTGGGTGATTGTGAACAACTAAGCAGGTTGGAAAATCATTATTCCTGTAAACCATAGGTTTTGTGATATATATATATATATGTGTATATATATATATATATATATAATTGCCCCATTTAGTAAAAAGGTTTTCAGTTGAAGGGTTTTGCTTCATACATGCATACATATTTGCCAGATGTAAAACCAAGAAAGTTGTATGCCAGAAGAATACAGTTACAAATGGTCGAAGTCAGTGATGGGCAACTCAGGTGAGTGCATGGACTGCACGAGTGGTCTTTCTTCATCTCAGTGGGCCACAAGATTGAGACCAGGCTTGTTCACTAACCATTACCCCATGAATAAGATTAAATACATTTAATACATATTTCATAAAGAGTTATCTAATCATTTATATCTTAATCATTTATTTGTTAATAGAACTATCATCAACTTCAAATGGTAAAAGCAAAATAAATATTTACACTTTGGCACGGCGGCATAATGGTTAGCACTGCTGCCTCACAGCATCAGCGACCTGGGTTCAATTCTGGGCTTCGTGTACAGAGCCTGCACGTTCTCCTTGTGTCTGTGTGGGTTTCCTCCGGGTGCTCTGATTTCCTCCCACAGTCCAAAAGACATGCTGATTGGTCATGCTAACTTCTCCCTTAGTGTACCCGAACAGGTGCCGGAGTATGGTGACTAGGGGATTTTCACAGTAACTTCATTGCAGTGTCAATGTAAGCCGACTTAAAGTTTATTTATTAGTCACAAGTAGACTTACGTTAACACTGCAATGAAGTTACTGTGAAAATCCTCTAGTTGCCACATTCCGGCACCTATTCGGGTACACTGAGGGAGAATTTAGCATGACTAACCAGCACTTGTCACCCTAATAAATACACTTAAAATTTAAATTTATTTGGAATGTGAAATCCAAATAATGTGAAATCCAAATAAGTTTAAACATCCCACTTCAGTTGCCTTTGCTTAATGTGTATATCATTTCAGATATACCGGTAAGAAAAAAACTACACAGACAGAAATCAGCAGAATGAGGTCACCCTATGTGGGAGCAATGGTCAACAAAATCATGAGCTGCATTCAAAACCCAGACAGGCCACAGGTTACCCAACACTGGTCTAAGTATTTGCTGCTGTTGTGGTGGTATGACATTATTAAGTGATATTTAACTAACTAGTTAACTGAACAATGGAAAGTCCAATCTACTTTGATGTTTCTGTCAGGCAAATTCTTCCATAATTGTTTTTTATTTATTTATGGGTTGGGGGCACTACATAAGAACATAAGAACTAGGAGCAGGGGTAGGCCATCTGGCCCTTCAATAAGGCATTCAATAAGATCATGGCTGACCTTTTCGTGGACTCAACTCCACTTACCCGCCTGCTCACCATGACCCTTAATTCCTTTACAGTTCAAAAATTTATCTATCCTTGCCTTAAAAACATTTAATGAGGTAGCCTCAACTGTTTCACTGTGTAGGGAATTCCATAGGTTCACAACCCTTTGGGTGAAGACGTTCCTCCTCAACTCGGTCCTAAACCTGCTCCCCCTTATTTTGAGGCCAAGACCACTAGTTCTAGTTTCACCTGCTGGAGGAAATAACTTCCCTACTTCTTATCTATTCCCTCCATAATTTTATATGTTTCTATAAGATCTCCCTTCATTCTTCTGAATTCCAATGAGTATAGCCCGAATCTACTCAGTCTCTCCCCATAAGCCAACCCTCTCAACTCCAAAATCAACCTAGTGAATCTCTTCTGTACCCTTCCAGTGCCAGTTTATCCTTTATATCCTTTCTCAAGTAGGCGAGACCAGCATTTATTGTCCATCCCTAATTGCCCTTGAGAAAGTGATGGTGAGTTGCCTTCTTTGAACCATTGCAGAGCATGCCATATCCTTTTGGCCCATCTTACCCATGAAACTGTCTAAGTGCTTTTTAAAAGACAAAATTGTACCCGCCTCTACTACCTCTGGCAGCTTGTTCCAGACACTCACCACCCTCTGTGTGAAATAATTGCCCCTGTGGACCTTTTTGTATCTCTACCCTCTCATCTTAGACCTATGCCCTCCAGCTTTAGGCTCCCCTACGTTTGGGAAAAGATATTGACTATCTCCCCGATCTATACCCCTCATTATTTTATGGGCCTCTAAAAGGTCACCCCAAAACCTCCTACATTCCAGGGAAAAAAGTCCCAGTCTATCCAGCCTCTATAACTCAAACCATCAAGTCCTGGAAGCATCCTAGTAAATTTTTTCTGCACTCTTTCTCGTTTAATAATATCCTTTCTATAATAGAGTGATCAGAACTGTACACAGTATTCCAAGCGTGGCCTTACCAATGTCTTGTACGACTTCAACAAGACGTCCCAACTTCTGTAGTCAATGTTCTGACCAATGAAACCAAGCATGCCAAATGCCTTCTTCACCATCCTGTCCACCTATGAATCCACTTTCAAGAAGCTTTGAACCTGTACCCCGAAATTTCTTCATTCTATAACTCTCCCCAACGCCCTACCATTAACTGAGTAAGTCCTGCCCTGGTTCGATCTACCAAAATGCATCACCTCGCATTTATCTAAATTAAACTCCATCTGCCATTCGTCAGCCCACTGGCCCAATTGATCAAGATTCCGTTGCAATCCTAGATAACCTTCTTTGCTGTCCACTATGCCACCAATCTTGGTGTCATCTGCAAACTTACTAACCATGCCCCCTATATTCTCATCCAAATCATTAATATAAATGACAAATAACAGTGGACCCAGCACCATTCCCTGAGGCACACCGCTGGTCACAGGCCTCTAGTTTGAAAAGCAACCCTCTACAGCCACCCTCTGTCTTCTGTCATCAAGATGTGGAGATGCCGGCGTTGGACTGGGGTAAACACAGTAAGAAGTTTAACAACACCAGGTTAAAGTCCAACAGGTTTATTTGGTAGCAAAAGCCACACAAGCTTTCGGAGCTGCAAGCCCCTTCTTCAGGTGAGTGGGAATTCTGTTCACAAACAGAGCATATAAAGACACAAACTCAATTTACATGAATAATGGTTGGAATGCGAATACTTACAACTAATCAAGTCTTTAAGAAACAAAGCAATGTGAGTGGAGAGAGCATCAAGACAGGCTAAAAAGATGTGTATTGTCTCCAGACAAGACAGCCAGTGAAACTCTGTGGGAGTTACAAATAGTGTGACATGAACCCAATATCCCGGTTGAGGCCGTCCTCGTGTGTGCGGAACTTGGCTAAACACTGATAGCCAAGTTCCGCACCCACGAGGACGGCCTCAACCGGGATATTGGGTTCATGTCACACTATTTGTAACTCCCACAGAGTTTCACTGGCTGTCTTGTCTGGAGACAATACACATCTTTTTAGCCTGTCTTGATGCTCTCTCCACTCTCATTGTTTTGTTTCTTAAAGACTTGATTAGTTGTAAGTATTCGCATTCCAACCATTATTCATGTAAATTGAGTTTGTGTCTTTATATGCTCTGTTTGTGAACAGAATTCCCACTCACCTGAAGAAGGGGCTTGCAGCTCTGAAAGCTTGTGTGGCTTTTGCTACCAAATAAACCTGTTGGACTTTAACCTGGTGTTGTTAAACTTCTTACTGTGTTCTGTCATCAAGCCAATTTTGTATCCATTTGGCTACCTCACCCTGGATCTCGTGAGATTTAACCTTATGCAATAAACTACCATGCGGTACCTTGTCAAAGGCCTTGCTAAAGTCCATGTAGACAATGTTGACTGCATTGCTCTCATCTACCTTCTTGGTTACCCCTTCAAAAAACTCAACCATGATTTTCCACTCACAAAGCCATGTGGCTGTTCCTAATCAGTCCTTGCGTCTCTAAATGCCTGTAGATCCTGTCTCTCAGAATACCTTCTAACAACTTACCCACTACAGATGTGAGCTCACCAGCCTGTAGTTCCCAGGCTTTTCCCTGCAGCATTTTATAAACATTTGCCACCCTCCAATCTTCAGTCACCTCACCTGTGGCTCTCGATGATTCAAATATCCCTGCTAGGGGACCTGCAATTTCCTCCCTAGCCTCCCAAAACGTCCTGGGATACACTTCATCAGGTCCTGGGGATTTATCTACCTTGATGCGCTTTAAGATTTCCATCGTCTCCTTCTCTGTTATATGTACATTCCTCAAGACATCACTATTTATTTCCCCAAGTTCCCTAACATCCATGCTTTTCTCAACAGTAAATACAGATAAGAAACATTCATTTAGGATCTCACCTATCTCTTGTGGATCCGCACATAGATGCCCTTATTGATCCTTAAGAGGTCCTACTCACTCACTAGTTACTCTTTTGCCCTTTATGTATTTGTAGAAGCTCTTTGGATTCTCCTTTGCTTTATCTGCCAAAGCAATCTCGCGTCCCCTTTTTGCCCTCCTGATTTCTCTCTTAGCTCTACTCTGACACCCTCTTCAAGGGATCCACTTGATCCCAGCTGCCTATGCATGTCATGTGCCTCCTTCTTCTTCTTGACCAGGGTCTCAATATCCCGTGTCATCCAGGCTTCCCTACTTCTACCAGCCTTGTCCTTCACTCTGAGAGGAATGTGCTTACCCTGAACCCTGGTTAACACACTTTTGAAAGCCTCCCACTTACCAAAAGGTGGTCTGTGTCTATCACATTCACTGCCCCTGTGTGCTCCACAGTGTGTCCATCTGCTGCTCCAACCAAAAAATGCAGCTGGACACACTTCCTGCAGGCAAAGTTGTCAGGGAGACTAGATTGCTCCCTAATTTCCCACATCTGGCAGGAGGAGCATACCACAGCTCTAACTGCCAAACTGCCCTTATATAGATAAAAGTATAAAAGAATCTCAACTCACCTTTCCCTTGCTTGTGGTCCTCCCTGCGACCTTTTGTTTGGTTAGAGGAGGAGGTAGTGAGGGAAACACTGGAGTAGTGTTTGGGGTTTAACTTTCCCTTTACAACAACTCCTCCACAGCCTATGCAAATCTTGCCCGCAACAACCAATCAGCGTTGCCGCTGTGCTCTCTGCTGGACGCTGCTTTCACTCGAACATGGAGGGCATCTTCCGGAGGTCCACCTGATAGCAGTGACTGCACCTATGCAAATCTTGCCTGCAACTGGAGGACTTTGCAAGATTGGCAGGACTGAGTTTGCCACTGTCATTTTCAGTGCCTAGATCGATACTAGTTCTAAGCACAGTTTCATTCCTTATTGACTTGTTTTTTGTGGTTTGATACAACCGAGTGATTCGGTCAGTCACTATTTGCTGTGGAGCTTGTGCACCTTAACCCCTGAAAGGAAGAAAAATGTTTATTTTAGAGAGACAAACAGCACTCACAAAACTTGGCATCATCCAGGACAAAGCATCCTGCTTGATTGGCACCACATCCACAAACATTCACTCCCTCCACCATTGACACACTGGATGCACTGCAGGAGGTCACCAAGACTTTGTAGAGCACATTTCAAACCCATGACTGCTGCCATCTAGAAAGACAAGGCCAGCAGACACATAAGAACACCACCACCTCGAAGTTTCTCTCCAAGCCACTCATAGGGCCCTATTTTACCATTTTGATTCTAAGTGTTGGGCGGACTTGAAAGTGGGAGACTTTAGACCTGTTCTGAGGTGCCCCCATATGCACTCTGCCTGCAAAAATATCAACGAGTTTGAATCATGCTGCACAAGCCTGTGGGTGGGGCTTAATGCACCCGAAACCCTGCAGCTCCGATCGGAGCCCACAAATGCGCATGCTCCCCTGCCACATCCCTCCTGGGCCGGATAATGCCACCCCCTAGCTCCCACAGACATTGCCCCACCCCCTCAACATTACTGACCCCCTTTTCCTCTCATCCCTACCCCCCCCTTCCTTTCCAATGAACTCAGGCAGAGTGGCAGCGGACCCACTTCCCTCCCACTGATCTCAGGCAGGGTGATCCACCCTCCCCCTTCGCTCCCTTCGATCTCAGGCAGGGTGAACACCCGCTCCCCACAACCATGGACCCTCCTGTACAAGGCCCTCACCTCCTCGGACTCTGACGGCCTCTCTCTTTCCCCTGTCCCCAGTCATAGAAAGAAGTCTCACAACACCAGGTTAAAGTCCAACAGGTTTATTTGGTAGCAAATACCATAAGCTTTCGGAGCACTGCTCCTTCGTCAGATGGAGTGGAAATGTGCTCTCAAACAGTGCACAGAGACACAACATCAAGTTACAGAATACTGATTAGAATGCGAATCCCTAAAGCCAGCCAGCTCTTAAAGGTACAGACAATGTGGGTGGAGGGAGCATTAAACACAGGTTAAAGAGATGTGTATTGTCTCCAGACAGACATCAACAAGTTCCATCCCACCATCAGACTCACCATGGACTACTCTCCGGAATCGGTTGCATTCTTGGACACACGCATCTCCATTAAGGACGGTCACCTCAGCACCTCACTGTACCGCAAGCCCACGGATAACCTCATGATGCTCCGCTTTTCCAGCTTCCACCCTAAACACGTTAAAGAAGCCATCCCCTACGGACAAGCCCTCCGAATACACAGGATCTGCTCGGATGAGGAGGATCGCAACAGACACCTCCAGTCGCTGAAAGATGCCCTCATAAGAACAGGATATGGCGCTCGACTCATCGATCAACAGTTCTGACGCGCCACAGCGAAAAGCCGCACCGACCTCCTCAGAAGACAAACACGGGACACGGTGGACAGAGTACCCTTCATCGTCCAGTACTTCCCCGGAGCGGAGAAGCTAAGGCATCTCCTCCGGAGCCTTCAACATGTCATTGATGAAGACGAACATCTCGCCAAGGCCATCCCCACACCCCCACTTCTTGCCTTCAAACAACCACGCAACCTCAAACAGACCATTGTCTGCAGCAAACTACCCAGCCTTCAGGAGAACAGTGACCACGACACCACACAACCCTGCCACAGCAACCTCTGCAAGACGTGCCGGATCATCGACACGGATGCCAACATCTCGCGTGAGAACACCATCTACTAGGTACACGGTACCTACTCTTGCAACTCGGCCAACATTGTCTACCTGATACGCAGCAGGAAAGGATGTCCCGAGGCATGGTACATTGGGGAAACCATGCAGACGCTACGACAACGGATGAATGAACACCGCTCGACAATCACCAGGCAAGACTGTTCTCTTCCTGTGGGGAAGCACTTCAGCAGTCACGGGCATTCAGCCTTGGATCTTCAGGTAAGCGTTCTCCAAGGCGGCCTTCACGACACATGACAGCGCAGAGTCGTTGAGCAGAAACTGATAGCCAAGTTCCGCACACATGAGGATGGCCTAATCCGGGATGTTGGATTTATGTCACATTATCGGTAACCCCCACAGCTTGCCTCCTGGGCTTGCAGAATCTCACTAGCTGTTCTGTCTGGAGACAATACACATCTCTTTAACCTGTGTTTAATGCTCCCTCCACCTACATTGTCTGTATCTTTAAGAGCTGGCTGGCTTTAGGGATTCGCATTCTAATCAGTATTCTGTAACTTGATGTTGTGTCTCTGTGCACTGTTTGAGAGCACATTTCCACTCCATCTGACGAAGGAGCAGCGCTCCGAAAGCTTATGGTATTTGCTACCAAATAAACCTGTTGGACTTTAACCTGGTGTTGTAAGACTTCTTACTGTGTTCACCCCAGTCCAACGCCGGCATCTCCACATCATCCCAATCATAGACGCACTGATCCACACACCCCCCCCCCCCCCCCCCCCCCGCCCCCGGCACACATTCAAGTGCTCACTTGCCTTCCCCTCCATGCTAACAAGCAAACTGCATGTAACTTGCTGGAATGCTCTGCCAAACTGCCCTGCTGATCTGCCCTAACAAGGGGCAGCGCCATAAAAAACCCAAAGATGGACAGGCAGGCAGACAGTACAGGAAAAACATACTACATGATCAGCCCCCTCATTTACTGAGGGTGACCTAGGGAGGCTGCTGAAAGCAGCAGAGGCGAGGCGGGACAGCTCTTCCCCCCAGGAGGATGCAGACCCGGGGGGGGCTGATGGCAATGTGGCCTGGAAGGCAGTTGCCACCTCGGTCAGTGCCATGGCACTGGCCACGAGAACTGGGAAGCAGTGCCGCAAGAAGGTCAATGACCTCATCTGGCCAGCAAGGGTGAGTGTTTAACCCCATCTAGCATCTTTCCCCAAATCTTCCCCAGATCCTCCAATCCCCAGCACCCTGCATGTTTCCAGTCCCTGACCCCCAAGCACCTCCTTCCTATATCCCCCAAGAGAACCACTGCGCTTGCCCTCTAAGGGCTACCATCAGATACACTGCAGGAATCACACATCATTTCTTACATGGCTCCTTCTGACTCCACAGGAGAAGACAGGCCATAACACCAGTGAGAGGGTGAAGACAGGGGGTGGTGGGCCAGACCTCCGGGTCCTCATCCCCTTTGAAGAGCGGGCGCTGGAGATGTCCAGGGAAGAGGAGATGTGGGCTGTCAACAACAGCATGGTCGAGCTGGAGTCAAGAAGCCAGCACCTGTCAATCCTCCACTCAATTTCAGGCAACTTCTTGGGGGCATGAGTTTTGGGTGTATGTAGGAAGATGTAGGAAGTGAGTTTATTTGCAGAGAGAGGGTGGTGGGTGCCTGGAACTCGCTGCTGGAGGAGGTTGCGGAAGCAGATACAAGAGTGACCTTTAAGGGGCGTCTTTACAGCTACGTGAATGGGATGGGAATCAAGGCATATGGTCTCCGGAAGGGTAGGGGGTTATGAATCAGATGGGTAGCCTGGTTGCTGCAGGCTTCGAGGGCTAAAGGGCCTGTTCTTGTGATGTAATCTTCTTTGTGCTTTGTTCTGTGTTCAGTGGTGAAATGTGAATCACTTTTTTAGCATCCCAGATTCCTCTCGCTCCTTTGCACTTAACCTTGTGTCCTGTGTTGCAGGGACAGATCCGGATGCCCCGGGGCCACCTGGCATTGTGGCCCCCACTGTGGCCCCCACCCATCCTGCTCCAGACAGCTCGGATGAGTCCTCGGACTACATGGGTGAAGGGACCTCCAAGGGTGGCAACGTTTTGGCGTCAGCTTCCACCTCGCAATTCACCATCCCAGATACTGACACATCGTGGGTCCAGTTAGTGGTGAGGTTTCTGGGTCACTCTCTGGTGAGCGCGACACATCTGATAATGAACATCAGGTGGAACAAGGAATGTCCGAGGCCTCTGGCATGTGGGGGCCTGCCAGAGGCGAGGACTCAAGTTGGCCCCAGGCTACATGCTGGGCCTCTGAGATCACTTCTCCCTCAGCTGCTGGAGATGCAGCAACAGAGCCAGGGAATGCAGGAGGGACTGATGGCCACACTGAACCAACTGTGAGGCTGTTGGGAGCAGTCCCAAAGCTTTCAGACGGACCAACTATTGCCTATCTTGTGTGGTTCCCAGGCCACCAGTACAAAAGTGGAAAGCCTGGGACAGGGGATCCTCACCATGAGTGGCAGGCTCCAAACGATGGCCGAGTCACAGCAGGTCATAGCGGAGTCCCAGAGGGGCGCGGCCAAGTCACAACGGGCCACAGTTGAGGGACTGAACAGGCTTCTCTGGATTCTGCAGTCCGTGGCTGAGAGGCTCGAGAGCTTGCAGGAGACCCAGCGGGACAGTGCTGAGACACAGCAGGCTACAGCAGCACCCCTTGAGGACGTGGCCCAGTCGCAGAGAGTCATGGCTCAGGGGCTGCAAAGCGTGGCCGAGTCTCAGAGGGCACTTGCTGCAGCCACTGACAGGTGGCCTCTGACTCAGGTGGCCATCGCAGAGGGCTCGACCAACATGGGTAAGACGTAAGTGATCCTCCAGGACTGGCAGGGCCAGGAGACGCTGGAGCTTCTGGAGCTCACTGCAGAAGCACTGCTGTCCCATGGAGTGACTCAGGGGCCCAGAGGAACCCCAAGGGAGGAGGAAGGGCTCGAGACCATGCCGGGGCCTTCTAGCCAGGAGACTGTGGCTGTGGCTACAACTGCTGACTCCCCCCTTCCTGACACCAGGGCATCTCAGGGACAGCGGGATGAAGAGGGTGTCATGGAAACATCCCAGACACCTAGAAGCCGGCCAGAGCCCTCAAGGTCCAGGGCCTCCAGAGGATGCCCGCCACGCGCAACACAGACAACGGGGTGAGGTAGGCAGCTGGCCACCTCCACCTCCGATGTACATTCTGGGGAGACACTGAGATGTAGTGGCAAGCCACGTAAGGTTAGGAAGTTGTAGTTGCACTGAGATGGCACGGTGAAGGGCTGCACTAGTTAGATAGATCTTTAAGCACCTTAATTTTTTCTGTCACAAGTTTTTATGTTACAACTTATTATTTAAACACCTTTATTGTAATCATTAAATGTTTTTCCACCACCCTCCTGTGACTAATTTGACTCAGATTTGTCTTGAATAGGAACCCTCATCCATTGATGATCGCCAGAAGGATGCTTCATGTCGATGTCAGTTGGGGAGGCCCCTCAGTGCTGTGTCACTGAGAAAAGGAAACCATTGGTTCCTCAGAACCCATGAGCAATTCCCTCTCTTCCCTTATCCCACCCGCCCCAGGGCCCTGTATGGGCGTTTCAGATCCCTTACCTACTACACAGATGTGGGCCCAGGTGCCAGCGTGCATGCAGAGCTCAGGTAGGCATCGTCATAATGGTGCTAAGTGAGTTGTCATCACTCTCCTGCTTGCCAAAGAAACTTGCTAACACAGCGTACCCAGGACCAACACTCGGCTGTGACAAGGTTGCAGGAGCTAGAAGGACTTTGGGGGAGAGGCTGGAACCCACAGACACAAGCCCCTAGCGACTGAACCGCCTGGTGATCAGGACCTCCCTAGCCGCCCTCGCATGCCTCACTCGAGCTGCAAGCCCTCCAACGCCTGGGTGGTGTTGCTCAGCGTGCTCTTCCTCTTCTTCCTCCTCCTCCTGCTGGGCAGCCTTCTCCCCAGCAACGCCCGGCTGGTTAGCCTCCACGACCTCCTCCTCCTCCTGCAATAGATCACCTCTCTGCTGTGCCAAGTTGTGCAAGGCACAGCACACCACCACAATGCGGGAAGAGGTCAGAGGGCTGTATTGTAGCGTCCCGCCAGAGTGGTCCAGGCTGGAATCGCATTTTGAGGAGCCCAATGCACCTCTCCACTATCGCGCGAGTGGCTACATGGGATTCATAGCGGGTCTCCGCCTCAGTCACAGGCCTCCGCACAGGCGTCATCAGCCATGTCCGAAGTGGGTAACCCATATCACCCACAAGCCACCCCCGCAGCCTGGGCTCCTCCTCAAATGCCTCCGGGATGTCAGAGCTCGTGACAATGAAGCTGTCATGCACGCTGCCTGGGTGTCTTGTGCAGACGCGCATGATGTACATATTGTGGTCAACACCAGTTGGACATTCAGGAAGTGGAACCCCTTTCTGTTAATGAATTTTTGTGGATTCTGCACGGGGTCCTTGAGGGTGATGTGGGTGCAGTTGATGACCCCCTGTACATTAGACATTCCCGCAATGGCTGTGAACCCTGCAGCCCGGGCTTCCTGATGGGTCTAGTCCAGGTTAAATTTGATGTACTGCCTTGCACGGGCGTACAAAACTTCCGTGACCTGCTTGACACAGGTGTGCACAGCTGACTGGGAAATGCCACATACATCTCTGCTAGGGGTGTGGAAGGCGCCAGTTGCATCAAAGTTCAGAGCGGCCATCAATTTGACAGCCACTGTGAATGGGTGCCCCCACCCCCCCTCCCCTGCCCTGAGGTGCCAGGTGCTGCAACAGGTGGCAAAAGTGTTGCACTGTCTGCTTTCGGAGGCAGAGCCGTCGGCAGCACACGATGTCTGACATCTTCAAATGACACTCGTGCACGGCACTGCTGGGGTCTCCGCTCCCTCTTTCTCCCCTGCCCTCTCCTCTGGGCGAATGGAGGCCACCTCCTGCCTCTAGTGGTTGTTTCCCTCTACTCCTGCAAATGGTAAGGCCTCCTATGCCCATAATTCTTCCTCCTGCTGCTCCTCCTCAGCTGCAACAGCAACCAGAAGAACAGCAGTATCAATCAGTTGCATCGCAAAGGCCATCTCGTCACTCTGGAGGTGGGGGGAGTTGGAGATGGATAGGAACACATGTAGAGGTTAAGGAACGTTGCTTGCCCCTAGCCCATCAACAGTCACTGTCCATACTACCCATTCCCCCAGCCACATGCTCTCCAGAATCACAGCTCCTTGAAAAGTTGAGAGGCTGCAGCAGTGCAATTTGCAAGGGCTTTGTGCACATCCTTCAGCTGGCAGAGTGCTGAGTGCACGAGGGCCCAGCAGCATTTGCAAGATCTGAGATCCGTGCTGAGACTGGGGCCATGCTGTAAATCAGACATTGGACACCCTGCTGAGCAACAGCACCCCCCTCCCAAACATATAGTTACACAGACTCAATGGACAAGAGCTGATGCAAAGTGGGATAGCAGCAAGCACACTGTGATCTCTGGAAATATCGTTGCTTGAAAGCCCACCCACACAAACTTTCAGAGCCCCCACCGACTCAAGAAAGAAAATGGCCACAACGAAAGGACTCCTGTAACCAGCAGAGAGCCGCCGGATGCTAGGCACTTACCTCCTCACTAACCCTCACTGATGGAGTGCCTGAATGGGACTTATATGAGCATGTCTGTTTCACACCAATTCCGGATGGGCGAACGTGGTGGTAAAGTTGGGCGTGCAGCTCATTAAGTCAATTTAAATGCATGCAAATCTATTTAAATGGCCATCACACCAATTTCGGGCACGGTCCCGATCGTGGCCATTTTCAGACCTTGGTAAAGGGGGAACCAGCGGATCGCGCTACTCACCTCATGCCCGACTTTACCAGGTTTTTGTGCCCGAAAATGGGCGCAATGCAATGGTAAAATCGGGCCCATAATATATCACTGTTCCTGCACTGTTACTGGTCAAATTCCTGGAGCTCCCTCCTGAAAAACACAGTGGGTGTACCTTCACCACATAACGGTTCAAGAAGGCAGCTCACTATCACCCTTTCCAGGGCAATTAGGTATGGGTAATACCCATGTCCATTAAATGGAGAGAAAAGAACAATGCTTAGTTGCAGGGCACATCTAAATGTGTTGGCAAAACACACACACCACCAACACTGCATAATTCAAAAAAAGAATTTGTTACTGCAACTTCCAGTATTTTTGTCATTGGCTTTAATAAACAAAACAGATTCATTGTACAGAAATAAATAAATATCGAAGCATTTTATGGGGTTTCTTTTGGCTCTTCTGTTGAAGTTCTGATCGACAGTCAGGTAAAACCTCTCAGAAATTTACCCTGATATCATCGTTATACAGAACTACTGGAAGCACTGGGCAATATCACTCCTACATGTGTCTGGCTGTTTACATTGGATGTAAGCTGCTGATTTCTCTGCAAATGTACGTAATGTGATGCAGTATTTGAGTTACATCATATCCTGTATCTAATTACATATACTTCTAGAGGCTCAGCAGTTGAAAGCCATTGAAAGCAGTCAAACATACTATGAGGGTGGCGTGCCAAGTGCTTCCAGTAGCATTAATTGGACAATATGAGACCCTGATTGTCTCCTGTAACCTCGGCCGAAGAGTCAAAGAAACCCCAGAAAATGTATAAATATTTGTTATTTCTGTGTAATGAATCTGTTTTGGTATTTGGCTTTAACATTTCACTTCCTGCTCAATTATATAAAATTACATATCAGATGTTGCAGAAACAACAATTTTCTTAAATTATACATTGCCGGCGAGAGGCTGAATAATTTATTTAAATTGTATTTGAATGCTTTTTTGCATAGATTTAATGAGTCTGGGAAGCAATCATCCGGGCTCACTTGCCTTTGTGGCCTTGCCGGGAGATGTTCTGTTTGGTGAGGAAAACAGCTGGTCCACACGAGCTGGGATCAGTTGTGATGGACTCGCCGGTAGAACTGAAGGCAATTGAGGCCCCCCAAGGTGTTCAAAGGCAAGGGAGGAGTGCCCTTGGGCTGTGCCAGCCTCACATTGCCAACCTAGCTGTGGTGACCCACTGTAACTACGTATTATATGCCTGGACACACCCCTGCTGTGCCTGACCCGAGACTCCTCCCTTTCCACCCGATCGAGGTATAAAGGTAACGATTCCTCCCCTCTGCCTCAGACTGGACCAGGCTAGCTACAAGGGTGTGTTCCAGTTCTTTGTGATTAAAAGCCTGTTTTATTTCACACTTGCTATAGTCCTCGTGAATTGATGGTGCATCAATTTTAATCACAAAGAAAACAAAAATCATAGGATGGAACAAATTTTGAAGCCCAACAAATTAGACCTGGACTCTCAAGCTGTGGGAGCTTCCAACAGCTTCGACCACTGGCTGAAGTGCTTTGAAGCCTTCCTCGAAGCCTCCGCTGTGGTCCAGTCCGAAACAGACAAGCTACACGTGCTCCATGTCCGGGTAAGCGATGTGGTATATTCCACCATCCGCGACGCTGAGACGTACAGGGACGCGATAGATCTCCTAAAGAGCCAGTATAGTAAACAGACGAACGAAGTCTACGCCAGACACCTCCTGGCTACCCGAAGACAATAGCTGGGAGAATTGGCTGCCCAATTTCTCCGTGAACTACGGGTACTCAGCAGGGCCTGTAATTGCAAGGCTGTATCCGCCGCGCAGTATACGGAGGACTTAATCCGCGATGCCTATGTTACAGGCATCGCGTCCAATTACATTCGGCAGCGACTGCTGGAGCAGGGTGGGCTGGACCTACCGAAAACGGTGGCGCTTGCAGAAACTTTAGAGGTGGCCTCCCGTAACCTCGAGGCTTACTCACCCGACCACGCGTTTGCATCGTGGGCACCACGGCCGCTGCCACCCCAGTATCTAGGAGGGCCGCAGACTTACGCCACACCGCGCCTCACCAACGACTCGACTGCTGCGGCTGTTGCAGATCCGAAATGTTATTTTTGCGGCCTGGGGAAGCACCCCCGACAACGCTGCCCGGCGAGGGAGGTGTTCTGCTCCGGGAGCGGGAAGAAGAGCCACTATGCTAAAGTCTGCAGGGTAAAGTTGTCCTCAAAACCCAACAGTGCCGCGTGCGACCCGAGGGAGCCACCATTTTGGACACCATCGGCCGCGTGTGAGACAAGGGGGTCGCCATTTTGGACGTCATCGGCTGTGTGTGAGACGAGAGGGCTGCCATTTTGGACGCCTTCGGCCACTTGTGAGACGAGGATGCCGCCATTTTGGACGCCGGCAACTGCAGTCGACCACCCTCCAGGATCAACGGTGGCAGCTGTCCAGCTGCATCAATCCCGTCCGCATCAACTCGCCAGGTCCATGATGGACATTAAGGTAAACGGCCACGTAGGAAATTGTTCGACTGCGGGAGTACGAAGAGCTTTATCCAGCCCGATACGGTGAGCCGCTACGCCCTTTCCATGCGGCCAGTTAAACAAACAATTTCCTTGGCCTCAAAGTCCCGCTCGGTGGATGTCCTCGGGTACTGTGTGGTGACCCTGACGGTTCGGGGCACTGAGTATGAAAATTTCAAGCTCCTGGTGCTGCCACACCTCTGCGCTCCTGTACTCCTGGGGCTCGATTTCCTGACCCATCTCAGGAGTGTCACATTGCTTTTCAACGGGCCTCTTCCCCCCCCCCCCTCCGTCTGCAACCCACAGTTCCTAGACTGCCCACCGCGCACCACTTGCAGCCTCTCGACCCTTCAAGTCACCCCTCCCTCACTATTCGAACACCTCACCCCCGAGTATAAGCCTATTGCCACCAAGAGCAGACGGTACAGTGCGGGGGATAGGACCTTCATCAGGTCCGAGGTCCAGCGGCTCCTGAAGGAGGGGATCATTGAGGCTAGTACTAGCCCCTGGAGAGCACAAGTGGTGGTGGTCAAAACTGGGGAGAAACACCGTATGGTTATCGATTGCAGTCGGACCATTAATCGGTACACGCAGCTGGACGCGTATCCCCTTCCGCGCATATCTGACATGGTCAATCAGATTGCGCAATACCGGGTGTTCTCCACTATTGACCTTAAATCGGCTTACCACCAACTCCCCATCCGCCCGGAGGACCGCCAATATACTGCTTTCGAGGCGATGGCCACCTCTATCACTTCCTTAGGGTCTCCTTTGGCGTCACCAATGGGGTCTCGGTTTTCCAGCATGAGATGGACCGAATGGTGGACCAGAACGTGGCTGCGGGCCGCCTTCCCATACCTGGACAACGTCACCATCTGTGGCCATGATCAGCAGGACCACGACGCAAACCTCAATAAATTCCTCCACACGGCCGCTCTCCTTAACCTGACCTACAAAAAGGAGAAGTGCGTCTTTCGCACTCACCGCTTCGCCATCCTGGGGTATGTCGTGGAAAACGGGGTCATCGGCCCCGATCCTGACCGCATGCGTCCCCTCCTGGAACTTCCCCTTCCCACCAGCCTCAAAACACTGAGGAGATGCCTGGGCTTCTTCTCATACTACGCCCAGTGGGTCCGTAATTATGCGGATAAGGCCCGTCCGCTCATTAAATCCACCTCTTTTCCCCTGTCGGGAGAGGCCCGCTTGGCCTTCGACCGCATCAAAGCGGACATCGCAAAGGCCATGATGCACGCTGTGGATTAGTCAATCCCCTTCCAGGTGGAGAGCGATGCGTCTGACTTCGCCCTGGCCGCCACCCTTAACCAGGCGGGCAGACACATGGCCTTCTTTTCACGAACCCTCCAAGGCTCGGAAATTCGACACTCCACTGTCGAGAAGGAGGCTCAGGCCATCGTCGAAGCGGTGCGACACTGGCACCACTACTTAGCTGGCAAACGGTTCACTTTGCTCACTGACCAACGTTCTGTGGCTTTTATGTTCAACAACGCACAGAGGGGCAAGATTAAGAACGATAAGATACTGAGGTGGAGGATTGAGCTCTCCACCTACAATTATGATATCTTATACCGGCCCGGGAAGCTCAATGAGCCTCCAGACGCTCTGTCTCGCGGAACATGTGCCAGCGCACAAGTGAACCAGCTACAGACTCTCCACGATGACCTCTGTCACCCGGGAGTCACCAGGCTCTACCATTTTATTAAGGCCCGTAACCTGCCCTATTCTGTTGAGGACGTCCGGTCTATAACCAGACACTGCCAGGTCTGCGCAGACTGTAAGCCGCACTTCTCTCGGCCGGACAGGGCACACCTCATCAAAGCCACCCGCCCCTTTGAACGCCTCAGTATTGATTTCAAAGGGCCCCTCCCCTCTTCTGACCGCAACATCTATTTCCTCAACGTTATAGATGAGTACTCCCAATTCCCTTTCGCCATTCCCTGCCCGGATATGACTTCAGCCACGGTTGTCAGGGCCCTGCATAGCCTCTTCACCCTGTTCGGTTTCCCTAGCTACATCCATAGCGACTGGGGATCCTCCTTCATGAGTGATGAGCTGCGTCAGTACCTGCTCTCTAAAGGCATCGCCTCGAGTAGGACTACCAGCTACAACCCCAGGGGAAACGGACAGGTAGAGAGGGAGAATGCGACAGTCTGGAAGGCCGTTTTACTAGCGCTACGGTCTAAAAGTCTTCCAGTCACCCGCTGGCAAGAGGTCCTCCCTAATGCACTGCACTCAATTAGGTCACTCCTGTGTACGGCTACCAATGCCACCCCTCATGAGCGGATGTTTGCTTTCCCTAGGAAGTCCTCCTCGGGGATCTCACTACCGTCGTGGCTGACGTACCCAGGCCCGGTTCTGCTCCGGAGGCATGTGCGGCCCCATAAGTCGGACCCCCTGGTCGAAAGGGTCCAGCTCCTCCACGCCAACCCCCAATATGCCTATGTGGCGTACCCCGATCGGCGGGAGGACACGGTCTCTATCCGGGACCTGGCGCCTGCGGGTGCCCCGGAGACCACTATGACCCTCCACCCCACATCCCTAGACCCCACTATGACCCTCCACCCCACATCCCTAGACCCCTCTGTTGTTCAGGTAGCCCCAGGTCCGCTTACTTCTCTGTCCCCCGTGTGCAGCTCGCCTGAGCCCTCAGAGTCACCACGCAGTACCTGATCAGAAGAGACAACGGCGGACTCAAGTGGATTCACCCTGCCACCTGTAACAACATCACAACTGGTACTACGGCGGTCGCAGCGGCGGATCAAACCGCCTGACAGGCTGAACCTATGAGGTGTCGACGTCTTGCTTCAGCCGTGACTTTTGTATATATTCCGTGACTTTGTATATATTGTTCCACCCATCTCACCCCTTTTTTTTTAAACGGGGTGAATGTGGTGACCCACTGTACTTACGTATTATATGCCTGGACACACCCCTGCTGCGCCTGACCCGAGACTCCTCCCTTTCCACCTGATCGAGGTATAAAGGTAATGGTTCCTCTCCTCTGCCTCAGTCTGGACCAGATTAGCTACAAGGGTGTGTTCCAGTTCTTTGTGATTAAAAGCCTGTTTTATTTCACACTCGCTATAGTCCTCGTGAATTGATGGTGCATCACTGGCATCCTGGCAATGCCCACTGTGTGCCTTGGCACTGCCCACCAGGCAGTGCCAGGGAGCAGGGTCAGTGGGGTTGGGACCCAAGGGGGGGTGGCCCAAAGGGGTGTGACCTGAAGGGAATGGCTGATTGGGTAGGGAGGGAGGAGGCCCACTGCCACTCTGCATCACAGTCGGTAGGGAGGGACGAGGGCCTGCTGCCATTCTGCATTGTGATTGGTGGGGATGGGGGCGATAGGTCTGGGCAGTGGGGTGGGAGGGGGGCAGGTGCAATATTTCTGCGTGGTGTGGAGCTCGCGATCAATCGTGGGCCCTCCTGACAGCTGGTGGGATGGTGTCTGGGTCGAGGCCGGCTGCAGCATCAGAAGCCTGACAGGTCTCTCTCTCTCAGACCTGGTAGCTCTCTGGTGTTGCAGTTGTGCACGTGCAACCACAGAGGTCTGCACATGTGCAATGGCTCCCTTTGTTGCTGCAGCTGACTGGCTAGCGATTTAGCGATTTTTAGCCCATTCCATCTAGTAGCTAGAAATGGTCTAGCCCATTTTTTAGTTGTCTAAGTCCATAATATTCGGAGTAAAGACTTGCCCAAAAATGGATCTGAAACTCTCCCATGTTCACGCTAGCTGGACACTTTGAATTTTTCTCGTAAAATTCCACCCATTGACTTCCTCTGTCACCAGAAAAAAAACAATTTTGAAGAGTTCCCTGAGTACGCTTATACTATCAGTCCCTATTCAATTGATCAGAGCACTCAATGTAAGTTCTTTTCCTCCTGGGCGAATGGGATCTGTGCTGGATGTCTTCTGGCCATTGCTTGTGGGAAGCAGCCAGTGGATTCCAATACCAGTGATCTTTTTAACTGCTCACCACTGTTTCCAGGCAGAAGGCTCTGCCAGGGAGTGTGTCTACTCCACTGACATGTGTGATAATCATCTGAACACATTTATATGTAGCAAAGTAGGTCTGGGTTATAATTCTGGAGAGTGTAAAGTTAGTGTTACGTTTTCTTGTTAATTCTGTTTTTTTTTTGTTTTAATGGAAGGTAATTGACCTGAAACCCTAACAGTTTCTTTACAGATGTCAACAGAATTACAGGTGGTGCTTCATCTGCCTTGCATTCAGTATGAGAGGTTTCCATCATTACTTTTACTGTACATCAAACGTACTATAGCATTACAATCTTAGTCGTTGGAGATAAAAAAAAGTTCAATTTACAACAAATATTGAATTAAACTGAAGTTATTTGATAAAACTTGAACTCATGGATATAATTGGTTGCTTATTAAACTGAAATGCTACAAAAGCTACGAAGAAAACAAAATACTGCTATTTTCTTGTTTTTCACACTGTGACCCAAATATAAAATGAGAACCTTCAAAAAAGTGCTTGAGGTTATATGGAAGTATTCAACAAACAATAATTTAGTTGTTTTGTGAAGGCAGGTAGCATGTAATTAGAACATGAATGATAACATTTGCCTTTTGAGGGAAGGGCCGTGGATGTCGTCTATATGGACTTTAGTAAAGCGTTTGACAAAGTCCCTCATGGTAGGTTGGTGCAAAAGGTTGGATCTCATGGGATAAAGGGGGAGGTGGCTAGATGGGTGGAGAACTGGCTTGGTCACAGAAGACAGAGGGTGGTAGTGGAAGTGTCTTTTTCCGGCTGGATGCCTGTGACTGGTGGTGTTCCGCAGGGGGCTCTGTATTGGGACCTCTGCTATTTGTGATTTATATAAACGATCTGGAAGAAGATGTAACTGGGGTGATCAGTAAGTCTGCGGACGACACGAAAATGGCTGGACTTGGATATAGATAGGCTGGAAATTTGGGCAAAGAAATGGCAGATGGAGTTCAATCCAGATAAATGCGAAGTGATGCATTTTGGTAGAACTAACGTAGGGGGGAGCTATACGATAAATGGCAGAACCATAAAGGGTGTAGATACGCAGAGGGACCTGGGTGTGCAAGTCCACAGATCCTTGAAGGTGACGTCACAGGTGGAGAAGGTAGTGAATAAGGCATATGGCATGCTTGCCTTTATAGGACGGGGCATAGAGTATAAAAGTTGGGGTCTGATGTTGCAGTTGTATAGAATGTTGGTTCGGCTGCATTTGGAATACTGTGCCCAGTTCTGGTCGCCACACTACCAGAAGGACGTGGAGGCTTTAGAGAGAGTGCAGAGGAGGTTTACCAGGATGTTGCCTTGTATGGAAGGGCTTAGTTATGAGGAGAGATTGGGGAAACTGGGGTTGTTCTCACTGGAAAGACGGAGGATGAGGGGTGACCTAATAGAGGTGTATAAAATTATGAAAGGCATAGATAGGGTGAACAGTGGGAAGCTTTTTCCCAGGTCGGTGGTGACGTTCACGAGGGGTCATAGGTTCAAAGTGAGTGGGGGAGGTTTAACACGGATATCAGAAGGACGTATTTTACACAGAGGGTGGTGGGGGCCTGGAATGCACTGCCGGGCAAGGTAGTGGAGGCGGACACACTGGGAACGTTTAAGACTTATCTAGATAGCCACATGAACGGAGTGGGAATGGAGGGATACAAAAGAATGGTCTAGTTTGGACCAGGGAGCGGCGCGGGCTTGGAGGGCCGAAGGGCCTGTTCCTGTGCTGTATTGTTCTTTGTTCTTTGTTCTTTCATTCCTGAGTCAGTCCTTTAGAGTAGAAAGATGTAGTCATACTGGTATGAAAATTCACTGTAGCTTAAAAGCCTATATTACCTTATGTATTGTGACCTAGATGGTATCAACTATTTTCAGTGGAAACTAAAATCAATAGAGTGTAATATGGGGCAGAATTTTACAGTTGGAAAGTGGGTGGATGCCCCTCCTGATCGGACACAAAATCAGCCATGATGACTTCAGGTCAGGGCCTAATTATCACCTCTTTGTAGGAATTAAATTGCTAATTCTCTTGTATTTTATTCAGAATGTGTGATTTAATGTGCATTCAAATTAAAGTTGCTAATTTTTTTTCAGACCAATTTCCATACAGTTCATTAAAAGGTGATTTATTTTTTCCAGAGGAATTCTTCTAAATGGAAACTCCAACTGCTACACACATGAAAACAGGTTGAAACTAAACACATCCTGGAATCCCTGAATAGCCAATTGGCATGCTCTATTTGAGCAGTCATTAGGGTACTGAATGCCGAACTGATCAGGGCAGCAAAAAGCTGCTCAATGGCAGTTAGTTTGAGAAAGCAGGGATAGTTTTGGGAGAGGGGTGAGAGCTCACCTACAGCCAAGCAAGTTTGCAAACCAGGAGTGGAAAGCAGGAGATAGGGAAGGTGGGGGTGCCAGCATGCTGCAGGCCCAAGTCAACATTGGGGGTCTGGGGCAGTCTCAGCGAGAGTCCCAGGTCTGGAAGCAGGCAGTAGGCCGACTCGGCACTGGGGATGGTGATGGAGTGGAAAGAGGAACTCTCCTATATCCAGACAAGGTGGCAAAATCCAGGTTTGGATGGGCGAGTGGGGGTATGGTGGAGAAGTGGCATCTATACACACTGCCTTTCAGTGGGCTGCAGCTCCCAAACACAATGACTCTCACCAGAGCACGGCTTCTGCGTAAACTGACTCAAACCCGGGTATGGCTTCTACACGCACTGACTCTTACTGGGGTACACTTACTGGAGTGTGGGTTCCACAGACGCCGACTAGGATATATGTTCTACACTCACTAAAGTATTGGGCTACTTGTTCCACACAAACTGAGTCTTGCTGGGGTATGGGATCCCACACATATTGATTTTCAGTGGGTAAAAGCTTCCAAATGCACTGATCTCACTGGGGCATGGGATCTACCCACCCTGGGGTAATGTTCCACTGTAAGAAGGAGGCCAGGGTAGAATAATAAAGCAGGCAGGGGTGTGCTGTTGAGGTAAGGGATTGGGAGAGAGATCCATGCTGGAAGCCTATAAGCCCGAGTCAGCAGTGGGGGGAAAAATTCAGCCAGAATCCTAGATCTGGTGGCAGATGCTAGGTCCAACTTAGTTGGGGTGGGGGGTGGGAGAGGTGTCTCCCATATCTGGATATGGAAGAAAGGTGGAGAGGTGCAAGGGATGAGTGAGTGGCATGGGAGGACATGGGTGAGTGAGTGGAGATGGAATGGAGAATATTGGTGAATGAGGCAGGGGAGGCCTAAATGACTGCTTTTGATACCTAATGATCACTTTGATTCCCTACTTCTGATGATCACTTCTGATATCTTTTGTGTCCTTTTGATGGCAACTGATGTCAAAAGATGCAAGTGAGCGCTTTTGATGAGTGGCGAAAACTCATTCTAAATTCTACCTTTGGATGTCAAATGATTAGTGAATTTGAGTGTATTTGACTGTAAATTATGTCAAAATTTTCTATTTGCAATCCTTTGCATGTTACCACAGGTTGTGTAATTTTGACAAGGTCAAGCAGTTTAAATTTGGGATCATTTTGGACTGAGATCCAATATAAGTCAATGAGGATGTGTGTAATGGGAAAATGCATGCTAAGAATTTCAGAGATAGAAAGGATCCTAAAGATCAATGATGCTGTATCCTGTCGGCTGCAGCAGATTGTGTGGCCTTCATAGGACATTTTACGGAGGATAGATTGGAGGGAAAAGTGCCCTTACTAGAGTCTCTCTTCCTCCATCCCCTGACATGAGGGCCTATTCTGCTGCTCTCTTTGGTCTACTGCCAGCTTTCACATGACCTGGAAAATGGAATGAGCTGACGTGGATGGGAAAGAAATGGGCTCGGGATATATGGTGGATGGATAAGTAATGTTCCTAGCAGGAGCAAAGGAGGAGGGACATTGATGTTTGCGCTATGAAGCAGCAGTGGACCTCACTGTTAGGGTTGGCTTTATTTTCTGCTGCTCTCCCACCCCATTTCAGGCAGGATCACAAAATAATCTTGCCATAGTGTGTGTAGACTTGCACTTCATTCTGTAGGGAGTAATTACTGACTTTCAGGAGTGGTCAACATAAATAATCAAAATATAGTCTAAAAGCATAATCAATACATCCACAAGTCTCTAGTAATGAATCTAAATCAAACAATAAAGAAAATGCCTATAAAGTCACCAGAAATTGTAGTAAACCTGAGAGTTGGAAGATTTTTTAGCATATAACAAGGGAGGACCAAGAAACTAATGAAGAAAGGGAGAATAGAATATGAATGTAAACTAGGTAAAACATGGTTGTAGATAGTAAGAGTTTCTGTAGATCTATCACATGCAGAGTAAGGAGAATTTATAATGGGGAATAGAGAAATGGCAGAAAATCTAAATGATTACTTTGTGTCTGCCTTCACTAAAGAAGATACCAGAAATCTCCCAGAATTAGAGATCCAAGGAACTAGGGAGAATGAGGAATTGAAGCAAATTTGAATTAATGAGGGGGTTGTTTTGGAAAAATTAATAGAACTGAAGGTTGACAACCCCTTGCAACTGATGATCCACATCGCAGAGTGTTGATAGAAGTAGCTATGGTGGTAGTGGATGCACTGGTGATCATCTTCCATATGTAATAATACCAAGTTCACAGATGACACAAAGCTAGGAGGGAATGTGTGTTATGAGGAAGATGTAAAGTGGCTTTAAGAGGATTTGGACAATCTTAGTGAGTGGGCAGGAACATAGCAATTGATAATTGTGGAAAAATATGAGGTCATCCACTTTGGCGGAACATGATGTGGAGGTGCTGGTGTTGAACTGGGATGGATAAGATGAGAGATCACATGACATCAGGTTATAGTCCAACAGGTTTATTTGAAATGACAAGCTTTTGGAGTGCTGCTCCTTCATCAGATGAAGTGGAGCGAGGTATGCAGGTACAGAATATACAGGCAGAGTGATGATAGACCGACACTAACAGGTAAGCAAGAGTGTCAAAGGATAAGTACAGACAATGTAGGCCGGCTGAATAACAAGTCTTTACAAATAATCACAAGTGCTAATAGACAAATGCAAGCAGTTAAGTATAATCAGTATGTGTAAAGTGTCGACAGGCTGTATAACAAGTGAAGGGATGGCCTAAGAACCAATAATTTGGGCGACACGGTAGCACAGTGGTTAGCACTGCTGCTTCACAGTGGTTAGCACTGCTGCTTCACAGCTCCAGGGACCTGGGTTCGATTCCCGGCTTGGGTCACTGTCTGTGTGGAGTTTGCACATTTTCCTCATGTCTGCGTGGGTTTCCTCTGGGTGCTCCGGTTTCCTCCCACAGTCCAAAGATGTGCAGGTTAGGTTGATTGGCCATGCTAAAAAAAAAATTGTCCCTTAGTGTCTTGTGATGCGTAGGTTAGAGGGGTTAGCGGGTAAATATGTAGGGATATGGGGGTAGGGCCTGGGTGGGATTGTGGTCGGTGCAGACTCGATGGGCCAAATGGCCTCTTTCTGCACTGTAGGGTTTCTATGATTCTATGATAATTTAAGGCAAAGAGATAATTACAAACAATCAAAGAATGATTATATGCAACTAATTCAGGTAGAGAGATCATCACCCGTAATCAAGGTGTGCATGGTGTCAAAACAGGACAGTCAGGGAGATTTTTCCCCCACCGAACGGTATGGTAGGGTTACATGTAGCACAATATGAACCCGAGATCACGGCTAAGGCCACCCTTATGAGTGAGAAAATTGGCTTTCAGTTTCTGCTCGGTGATTCTGTGTTGTTGTGCATCTCGAAGGCTGCCTTGGAGAACGCTTACTCGAAGATTGGGGGCTGAATGTCCTTGGCTGCTGAAGTGTTCTCCGACTGGGAGGGAACATTCCTGCCTGGCAATTGTTGCGCAGTGTCCGTTCATCCGTCGTCGTAGTGTCTGCATGGTCTCGTCGATGTACCATGTCCTGGGGTATCCTTTCCTGCAGCGTATGAGGTGGACTACATTGGCCAAGTTACATGAGTATGTACCATGTACCTGGTGGGTGGTGCTCCCCCGTGTGATGGTGGTATCTGTATCAATGATCTGGCATGTCCTGCAGAGGTTACCGTGGCAGGATTGTGTGGTGTCATGGTCGCTATTCCCCTAAGGGCTGGGTAGCTTGCTGCAGATGATGGTCTGGTACTCTGTGATGTCCCATGTTTGTCTCTTGAGGAGGGCGTTGCAGTCTTTTGCTGTGGCACGTTGGAACTGTCAATCGATGAGTTGTACATTGTAACCCATTTCTAAGAGGGCATCTTTCAGCGCGTGTAGGTGTTTGTCGCGTTCCTCCTCGTCCGAGCAGATCCTGTGCATACGCAGAGCTTGACTGTAGGGGGTGGCTTCTTTAACATGTTTGGGGTAGAAACTGGAGAAGTGTAACGTCGTGAGGTTATCCGTGGGTTTACGGTAGAGTGAAGTGCTGTTGTGTCCGTCTTTGATGCAAATGCATGTGTCCAAAAATGGGACCGATTCTGAAGAGTAGTCCATGGTGAGTCTGATGGTCGGATGGAATTTGTTGATGTCCTCGTGTGTTTGTTTCAGTGAATCCTCGCCGTGAGTCCAAAGGAAAAAGATGTTGTCGATGTATCTGGTGAATAGCATTGGTTAGAGGTCCCATGTGGCGAAGAAGCTTTGCTCGAACTTGTGAATGAAGATGTTGGCGTACTGGGGTGCGAATTTTGTCCCCATGGCTGCCCTGTGTGTCTGGATAAAAAGTTGTCAAAGGTGAAGATGTTATGGTCAAGAATGGAGCGGATGAGCTGTAGGAGATTGTAGGAGAATCAGAAGATTGGCTGTTGTTGGTGTTGAGTACTGAGGCTGCTGCAGCGATGCCGTCATCATGGGGGATGCTGATGTAGAGTGCCGAGACGTACATTGTGATGAGGAGTGATCCTGGTTAGACTGGTCCTTGGGTACTGAGTTTTTGTAAGAGATCTGTAGTGTTGTGACAAAAGCTGGGGATTCCTTGTATGATGGATTTCAGGATGTCTTCACTGTAACTCGAGATTCTCACACAGGGTCCCACTGCCTGATACGATGGGACATCCGGGTGTGTTGGATTTGTATATCTTTGGGAGGCAGTAGAAGTCTCCAACGCAGGGATTACACAGGATGCGAGCACATAGGATGCTCTGAAAGTCTGAATTGAGGATCTTGATCAGTCTGTTGAGTTGATGGGTGTGTTTTCTGGTCGATTGGCGGGTAACTGTCTGTAGTGCTCCTGGTTGTTCAGTTGTTGGTACACTTCTTCGTAATAGTCCGTTCTGTTCTATATGACGATGGCTCCACCTTTGTCCGCTGATTTGATGATGATGTTGTGGTTGGTCTTGAGAGCGTGGATGGCGTTGCATTGTGCTTGGGTGACGTTCTGGGCTATCTTGTGAGTGTGGCTAAATGACCTACTGCTGCTCCTATTTGTTATGTTCTTATGATCTCTTGAAGAAAGCGCATCAATTCTTTTTGAATTGTTACTAAAGAGCATTGAATAAAGTTGAAATTGTGATCAAGAAGAAAAAACTGGGGTTGGATTTGGTGGGGGTAAAGGCCACCCTGCAGTCATAATACCACTGCCAGTGGGCTGAATATGATGTGGAGATGCCGGCGTTGGACTGGGGTAAGCACAGTAAGAAGTCTCACAACACCAGGTTAAAGTCCAACAAGTTTATTTGGTAGCAAATACCATAAGCTTTCGGAGCACAGCTCCTTCGTCAGATGGAGTGGATATCTGTTCTCAAACAGTGCAAACAGACACAGAAATCAAATTACAGAATACTGATTAGAATGCAAATCTCTACAGTCAGCCAGGTCTTAAATGTACAGACAATGTGGGTGGAGGGAGCATTCAACACAGGTTAAAGAGATGTGTATTGTCTCCAGACAGAACAGCTAGTGAAATTCTGCAAGTCCAGGAGGCAAGCTGTGGGGGTTACTGATAATGTGACATAAATCCAACATCCCGGTTTAGGCCGTCCTCATGTGTGCGGAACTTGGCTATCAGTTTCTGCTCAGCGACTCTGCGCTGTCGTGTGTCGTGAAGGCCGCCTTGGAGAACGCTTACCTGAAGATCCAAGGCTGAATGCCCGTGACTGCTGAAGTGCTCCCCCACAGGGAGAGAACAGTCTTGCTCTGATCCCTGAGACAGGGCGGTCTAGGGAGGACGTAGGATGGTTTTTTGAGGCTAGGCAGGAGGAACAAAGCAGTGGTGGGGGTGCCCTTGATATGGACAGGGCACTCTCTGAAGTATGTCTACCTCCCTTCATTTTTTGCTTTTTAAAAATTGTTTAAAAGATTAGCCTACCCACTCCTTATGGCATTGGTAGTGTAATATTCTCATCAATTAGCTTGGTAACAAGCTCAATCGCCCAATAATTATTTATTAAGAAATGGCAGACCAGCTGCTGAAATCATGCTCTCGGTGAGGGGATTGGGAGAGGGTGCTGTAAGATCCAGCCCACACGTACCATTTCTGAAGTTTTGTGACCCAAAGAGACCAATATAAACTTCAGTGTTACGTCTCAGATGGAATGAGAATTATGTTATTGCAGAAGCATGATGATTATTGGCAGCAGCCCATGGCATATCATAATGTTTAATAAGTTAAAACAAAAATATACATAGATCTAGACGGGAATGATATGCATTATTGCTTGTGAAAGATTCAGGCACTGTCTTTGGTTGTTCTATTATTATTGAAATAGAACACAAGTCAGTAATTGCTCAATTTGTGAAATCTTTGAAAAATTGTTCTTATGAGGCTGCACAAATATAACCTGCAGGTAACCTATACTCCAGACAATTTATGTACACTATTGAAACATTAGGTTGGATTTTGCCACCCCAGTAGCAGCGAACACTGGGATGTTTGCTGCTTGCACCAAAAGACAGAAGTTGTGGTGTGCAAGAATGTACTATGGAGGGACCTCTCTGTTGCTACCGCTAACCTGCTTTGTAAAAACGCAAAACATGTATTTCATCAATTTAGGCTAATATTGTCCATTGCTAATGCTGATTTTTATGGAGTTTTATTTGAAGCTGCTATTTTCAGAAACAGAGCCACCTCAGGAGGGTTTATTCTGTCCAGGAAGGCACTGGCAACAGAACATGGAACATTTCTGAGATAAGTGCAGGCATATAAAATTCTGAATTTTATTTATTATTATTGTATCTTTTTAGCATATCTTATCACACTTCAGACTCATGGAGCTCATGCCACCAGCATGACATAATATTACTTGTCTCTTCTCTTTTTTTTCTAAGTGCCAAAAATACAGTGGGAAAACCCAGCAAAGTAGCTGGTGGACTGTCCTCCACTTTCCCTGTCAAATACAATATTTTGAAAAAAAATTGGAAAATTCCACCCATAATGTTGGAGCCTGCCTCATCAATTATTAATTACTCTTCTCTCTATTGCAGCATCCAGCAAGGCTAAGGAAGAACTCCACTAAGTGTCTCAGCCGCAGCCCCCAAACCACCTCAAATGAAGAGGAGGAAGAGTAACCATCGGATGAATGCCAGTCACAGCATTCACCACCCTCCACCAGCAGAGTGGTGGGATCCAGCACCAGAGTAGGCTCGGGTTCACAGACTGGTGATTGCCACACCAACAAGTATCCACCGCAGACAGAAGCTGTGGCAACCGAAGTCTTTGACACTCGGAGAACTGCTGGAGTTCAGGCTCCTGCTGAGTCTGAGTCCGATGACAACCTATGGAATAGACCCTGAGAAAAATGTTGGAGATGCAGAGGCATGAAGGCAACATCAGGCAGAGTTATCAGAAACCACCACCAGACTGGAACGAAGGATGGAAGAGCTTGACCATGTCCTGTCTGATGCTGTGGCTCTGGTATGTGAGCACATAGAAGTCTCAATGGTAAAATTTGCAGCCATCTTGTGGAACCTGGTTCAGCGGCTTCTGCCAGATTTGCACTTGGATCTGCACACCATGGCTGTAGCCACAAGTGTGTTCCAGTGTAACTAAATGACAGGGAGACGGGGCACCTTGTCCTCCCCCCAAATGCCCCTTCTCAAAGAATCTGGGAGGGACCCGTGGACACTCAAAGGGAGGAACAATGCCAATCACATCCACTCAAAACACTCCAAGGATGTCCTGCCGCTCCGAATCCGCACTGCCTGTGACCCTGTCAAATTCAACAGGTCAGGCTGAGGAGGGTGCATCTGCCCTAGAGTAAGAGACCCTTAGCAGCCTAGGGTCCTCCAGGTCTACCAAAGGCATCTCAAACAACAGGGCATAGCAGTCAGCAGGCTGCCTCTGCCACTGCTGTGGATGTCAGGGCAGCAGCTGGCCATTTGACGGGATTTTCTGGCTGTTCTCGCCTCAAAACTGGAAAATCCTGCCTGAGGACAATAGATCTTTGCATGGTCCGCCCCCTGCCTGCTACAATTGCTGTGGCAGGTGGGACGGAATAATTCCAGTCATTGTGTTCGAGTTAGAAAAGTTAAGAAGCTTTGAATACACAGCTTGTTCATTTACTGCACTATTGTAGATATAGTTTGCATCTATCCCTCTCCAAGTCTCAGATATTCAGTGGCTAATCAATGTGATGCAATGTCCCGCTATCACACAAAGATCCAAAATGAACCCACCACCACAACTCCGCCCCCCCCCCCAATCTGTTTCCTCAGTCCCATTAAGTCCTACCGCATCTCATCACAGTGAATGACCTTTAGTCCTCATCTGCAAAAGAAATAAAAACACTTCATATGTGAAAACGATGGCTGGATTATTCACATGTGACTCTTGTAATCAGCAGATATTATGTAGTTTCATGTGGATTGGTCATCAAAATTAATGATTATCCTGATGCTGTCTCACTCAAGACTGTAATTTGTGAATATAACAAGTATTTGTCGTGACCAATGTTAGAATCTTTTCTCCCAAGTGCACTTTGCAATGGCATTTATTTTATAACTGAGAGTTTTTGGGAAAAGTAGTATTTACCATCATCTTCACATTTAGGGCTTAACATTATTCCTTTTTTAGTTCCTTCTCTCCCTATACATGATACCAAACAATTAAAATTGGTTCCACTTGGTGACATTTGAATTGCCTACTAAAGAGGAATGAATGTATGATGTCAGTGGTGTGTGCTCATTCTGATTAAGACATCTACTTCCTGTAAGGATCTAACTTTGCTCTTGGATGACTGTCTACTGGTGCTTTATGGGAGCCTTTTGTAATGGCACAGAATGCAAATGGATGTGGAATTCATTGCATGACTATGCACTCATCCACTTAGGGTAGATGGAAAGGATTGGTCTTTATGAGATGGACATTGTTGAGGACTATAAATGTATGAAAGCAATGCTTCGGCAGATTTTCTGAGCGTTCAACAGGATCAATGAAGGGAAGAAGTTGTAATTGACTGCTGTATCAACACTGACTGGGTCATGTCTCTCCCAAATGCCAAGGCAAAGCAGGACATAGACTCAGCAGACTTCTGATGCATGCAGGATCATAAATGTTTGTATATAATTAAACTAACGCCCACTGAGTCACTCTGTGTGCGGATAGTGTGATCACAATTCTCAGCTTTGGGTGCATGCTACAGAGTAGAGGGTCACTGTGTTCTGACATTCAATGGCATATTTGCAAGATGAGGTCTCAGCACTATTCATGCATGAGCGTTGGTGTATGGAGAGATGGTGCTATCTGGATTTGGCTCCTGTTTGTGGTGGTCAAGCACTAACCATTGACAATATTTTTCCTGTTAATGCCACTTTACTGCATCTATGTGTGCAATGGTGTTTCAGCCGCTTGCAGGCTGCTATGCCCCCTGACGTTCTGAAGACACGGTTGAAATAAATGCATCATGTATAGTTGTTTAAGGAGGTACGCTAATGGAGAGCACAGCACATACTACAGCAGCACATGTTCCTTAGGTGCTGTGCATTTCAAGGATGACCCCATTTAGGGGTGAAGGTGATTTATGCTGCTTCTGAGATGATTGTGAGATTGATGATCTTTCGTGATATGTGGACACTGACAAGATTTTGTTGTGTCCTCTGCATCAAGGCCTAAAAGGACCTTTGATCATTAAAATTTGTCTTTACCTGAAATCCTGTCACTATAAAGTTGTCACGTTAAGACCCAGGCCAGAAACAGCAAGGTGCTTTGTGAAGTTAGCCTGGACCTTGAATTTTGCTTTTGATTTTGGCATGGGTGAGCATAAGGCATTTCACTCCAGGGATGATTTAAGTGACTTACGAGGAAGCTTTTATCAAACAGAGTTTATTTAAGACCAACGTTGGAATATAACAAAAATAATTAGCATAACTTTTACTAATTACAAGACTTAAAGATGACACAGTATAACTCCTAACAGCTAGCTATCTCTGTTGTTTCAAATTAAACACTATCCCACAAATATACACCCTTCTTTAGACTTTGCACAGAAAGAAGTATGCTCATGTGATGCTGGATTTTTAGCTTTGTAACAACTATGGACAGAAATCCAGGCCAGCTGTTTGCAGAGAAGGGTATACCAATTATACTGCTCCAATGACAATAAAGGATACTGGCTGCAGACAACATAGTGCTGACAAAACATCCTGCAGAGAAACATGATTAAAATAAATTTCATAAAGGCATAGTATCATCACATCACAGGCACGGCTGCCACATCATGACCATGCGGTGCTATTCTCGTGTGGCTCATCTGAATTGTTACCCTAATCAAATTGACCCAAATATGCTGGAACTGCTTTCTGTAATGACAACTTAGCTGAATGTTTAGAAAGTGTAATTCTTTTCGACTAATGAAAATAACAGGCATCTGCCAGGGAACTCTCAAGGCCAGATGGATGCAGTCGATGATGTCCTGCACTTGAGGGAAGCCTGAGATGGCAGAAAATCCCATAGCTCTGGCAGCCTGGTTTGTGTCACCCATGTGGAACTGCACATAATGGTGTGTTTTACTGAAAAGGGCATTCATCATTTCTCTTATGCATTGATGTGTCACCATTTGTGAGATTCTGTGAAGGTCCACAGTAGAGCCCTGAAAGCATGCACCTGCAAAATGTTCAGTATGGCGGTAACCTTCAGAGCAACTGGCATTGGATATTCTTGAAATCTGTGAGTTCCTCATAGAGAATGTGGTAAATATGAGTTGCCACATCCCTAGGCAAGTGAAGGCACTGTCTTTCACTCATCTCCATGTATGAATCACATCTCCTGTGGACCCTTGGTTGCACTGAACATCTTTGTGGATATGCCCATCCTCATCAGCATCTGGAACTTCCAGGGGCTCCATTGGCTCTTGTTCCTCAGCGCGATATGCTTCTCTGAATTGTGCCAATCTTCTCCTCAATCTAATCAAAGCCATCAAGAAGACAGTGTTGCCTGCAGCCTACATTCTTCACTCCTGTTGGAATCTGTGAATGGATACAATTAAGCAATTAAGGCTACTTCTTGTTAAAATGGCCTCCCTCCTTATCCATAACAGTCTCTAGCCCCTGATCTGCCCTCAGTCTATACAAAAGCCATCCCTTGCAAGATGCAATTATCTTGGGAGAGGCGACCAGTGACTGAGGTTTCTCCTCAGATGTGACTGTGCATTCACAGTGAGGGTTTTAATTTGGGTCAAAGATCCAATAAGTCCTGGAATCCACAGTCAGGCTTCTGGCAGTTGTCCATTGGCCTTGACAATAAATATTAATACGCATGCTTTGAACATATGTCATGACTGCAAGCATGGTGCCTTCAATGCCATGCACTGGGAATGTGGAGGCTTGTAGGGTTGATGATTTGGAGTTGGGGATCAAGTACAGTGTGTCAAAATTTGCAGGTGACACTAAGATGAGTGGCAGAGCAAAGTGTGCAGAGGACGCTGAAAGTCTGCAAAGGGATATAGATAGTCTAAGTGAGGTGGGCGAGGGTCTGACAGATTGAATACAATGTTGGTAAATGTGAGGTCATCCATTTTGGTAGGAATAACAGCAAAGTGGACTATTACTTAAATGGTAAAAAATTGCAGCATGCTGCTGTGCAGAGGGACCTGGATGTCCTTGTGCAAGAATCACAAGGAGTTGGTTTGCAGATGCAGCAGGTAATTAAGAAGGCAAATGGAATTTTGTCCTTCATTGCTAAAGGGATGGAGTTTAAAAACAGCGAGGCTATGTTACAGCTGTATAAGGTGCTGGTGAGGCCACACCTGGAGTACTCCTTACTTGAGAAAGGATATACTGGCACTGGAGGGGGTGCAGAGGAGATTCACTAGGTTGATTCTGGAGTTGAGAGGGTTGGCTTATGAGGAGAGACTGAGTAGACTGGGGCTATACTCATTGGAATTCAGAAGAATGAGGAGAGATCTTATAGAAACATATAAGATTATGAAGGGAATAGATAAGATAGAAGCAGGGAAATTGTTTCCACAGGTGGGTGAAACTAGAACTAGGGGGCTTGGCCTCAAAATAAGGGGGAGCAGATTTAGGATTGAGTTGAGGAGGAACTTCTTCACAGAAAGGGTTGTAAATCTGTGAAATTCCCTGCCCAGTAAAGCAGTTGAGGCTACCTCATTGAATGTTTTTAAGGCAAGGATAGATAAATTTTTGAACAGTAAAGGAATTAAGGGTGAACGGGCGGGTAAGTGGAGCTGAGTCCACCAAAAGATCAGCCATGATCTTATTGAATGGCGGACCAGGCTCGAGGGGCCAGATGGCCTACTCCTGCTCCTAGTTCTTGTGTTCTTCTGCTGCTCTGCAAAGTAGACACGGCCCTCAATTGTTTGACCCTATACCCATTCTCATGTAGCTCTGCAAGGATCAGATGGGAATTAAGACCATATGTACCACAGCACCTAAACTTAATGGATTCTTGCCCAAATTTGCACCATTAGTAAAGGAACAAAGCTTGCTTATTGTGCATTAGACCCTCCAGCCCAGAACTTAATCATGGTTTGAGCAAGACATTTATAGGTGCTCCTTCAATCAGCTAAAAATTGCTTTACTGTACTCCTTACACATGCCTAGATGCAATTTTCTTCGAACTTATTTTTCAAACTGCATCATTCTAAAAGGTGCACCGCAATCACTACGCAGAGAGGCCTCCACCCACCCAAGACCAGAATCAATACATGTGTGTCATGCGGAGCCCTCCAACATGGCATGTACAGCCCCAGGACAGTCTCTGAAATATGCCCCCAAACAGCCCCAGAATAGTCGCTGCTTCAATATGCCCCCAAAGCGTAGCCTCAGCCCCACAACACTCTCTTTGGACAGTCTTATAACTTTTACTGCAGGACAGTTTATCACTACTGTGCTCTGTACCCTGACCAACTCCCCCTCCAGCCTCTGTCTGCCCACTCCCATCTTAAGCTCCAAAACACCCACCACAGTTCCACCTTCATCTCCTCCCTCCCCTCTCCTGTGCCATACACCACCTTCTCTAGTTTTGCTGGATTCTATGATTCTATGAAGTTCTGGCAAGTTGACCTTTTAATTAGTATTCATGAAATGAAAATAAATGCAAAGTGGCAATGGGAAGCTTGACCTCCCTTTAACCGGTTATCAAAGTCAGGAGAACTGAATTCCAAATTAATATCCCACCATCAGGAAACTAACTTCCTATCACTCCAAATTTAGTGCTCTCACCCACCACAATTCCTGCTGCTGGCAGGAGCAGAAATACCAAGAAGTATTGCCAAACCCTAAAGATTTATCCTGTGAGTGAGAAACATGCTATTTCCATTCCTTGCACTAGTTTTGTTTATGCATATTCCCATTTTAAGTTTTTAATGATTTATATCAAAGTGTTTTAAATGATAACAAAACATCACCTAAATTTCAACTAAAACTGACTTTATCTTTGGGTCATGTCACGGGGTTGTGACTTCACCCAGATTGCACTTCGCTGCAAGACCTTGCTGTTTGCCCCATTACCAGGTCATGCAGCAGCAAACAGTTAAAAATCTTGCTCCAATGATTGAATTGAGTGAATATTTTTCAGTGGCAAACACCGCTGCTTCGCTGCTGATCACAAATTCAAGGCCAGTTTCAACATCAACAGACTGCAATGCTTTCACTGGTTTTGATGATATTCTAGTTTACATTGACAGCATTATACCAGTATCTGAGCAAAATATGAAGTTAATCAGAACTGCAACAAGAATGATCTCTTTGCAATTGTCATTACAATCACATGTTTGATCTCCAGATATACATAAGAAAGAACATAAGAAATAGGAGCAGGAGTAGGCCATCTAGCCCCTCGAGCCTGCCCCGCCATTCAATAAGATCATGGCTGATCTGACGTGGATCAGTACCACTTACCCGCCTGATCCCCATAACCCTTAATTCCCTTACCGCTCAGGAATCCATCCATCCGCGCTTTAAACATATTCAGCGAGGTAGCCTCCACCACCTCAGTGGGCAGAGAATTCCAGAGATTCACCACCCTCTGGGAGAAGAAGTTCCTCCTCAACTCTGTCTTAAACCGACCCCCCTTTATTTTGAGGCTGTGTCCTCTAGTTTTAACTTCCTTACTAAGTGGAAAGAATCTCTCCGCCTCCACCCTATCCAGCCCCCGCATTATCTTATAAGTCTCCATAAGATCCCCCCTCATCCTTCTAAACTCCAACGAGTACAAACCCAATCTCCTCAGCCTCTCCTCATAATCCAAACCCCTCATCTCCGGTATCAACCTGGTGAACCTTCTCTGCACTCCCTCCAATGCCAATATATCCTTCCTCATATAAGGGGACCAATACTGCACACAGTATTCCAGCTGCGGCCTCACCAATGCCCTGTACAGGTGCATCAAGACATCCCTGCTTTTATATTCTATCCCCCTCGCAATATAGGCCAACATCCCTTTTGCCTTCTTGATCACCTGTTGTACCTGCAGACTGGGCTTTTGCGTCTCATGCACAAGGACCCCCAGGTCCCTTTGCACGGTAGCATGTTTTAATTTGTTTCCATTGAGATAGTAATCCCATTTGTTATTATTTCCTCCAAAGTGTATAACCTCGCATTTCTCAACGTTATACTCCATTTGCCATATCCTCGCCCACTCACTCAGCCTGCCCAAATCTCTCTGCAGATCTTCTCCGTCCTCCACACGATTCACTTTTCCACTTATCTTTGTGTCGTCTGCAAACTTCGTTACCCTACACTCCGTCCCCTCCTCCCGATCATCTATATAAATGGTAAACAGTTGCGGCCCGAGTACCGATCCCTGCGGCACGCCACTAGTTACCTTCCTCCAACCGGAAAAACACCCATTTATTCCGACTCTTTGCTTCCTGTCGGATAGCCAGTCCCCAATCCACTTTAACACACTACCCCCAACTCCGTGTGCCCTAATCTTCTTCAGCAGCCTTTTATGGGGCACCTTATCAAACGCCTTTTGGAAATCCAAAAACACCGCATCCACCGGTTCTCCTCCATCAACCGCCCTAGTCACATCTTCATAAAAATCCAACATGTTCGTCAAGCACGACTTTCCCCTCATGAATCCATGCTGCGTCTGATTGATCGAACCATTTCTATCCAGATGCCCTGCTATCTCCTCTTTAATAATGGATTCCAGCATTTTCCCTATTACAGACGTTAAGCTGACCGGCCTATAGTTACCCGCCTTTTGTCTCCTTCCTTTTTTAAACAGCGGCGTAACATTAGCCGTTTTCCAATCAACCGGCACTACCCCAGAATGCAACGAGTTTTGATAAATAATCACTAACGCATCCACTATTACCTCTGACATTTCTTTCAATACCCTGGGATGCATTCCATCCGGACCCGGGGACTTGTCCACCTTCAGTCCCATTAGTCTACCCAGCACTGCCTCTCTGGTAACATTAATCGTATTAAGTATTTCTCCTGCTGCCAACCCTCTATCGTTAATATTTGGCAAACTATTTGTGTCCTCCACCGTGAAGACCGACACAAAAAACGTATTTAAAGACTCAGCCATATCCTCATTTCCCACTATTAACTCCCCCCTCTCGTCCTCCAAGGGTCCAACATTCACTCTAGCCACTCTATTCCTTTTTATATATTTATAAAAACTTTTACTATCATTTTTTATATTAATTGCTAGCCTAGCTTCATAGTCTATCCTTCCTTTCTTTATCGCTTTCTTAGTCTCTCTTTGTTGTTTCTTAAATTTTTCCCAATCACTTGTTTCTCCACTATTTTTGGCCACTCTGTACGCAGCTGTTTTTATTTTAATACTCTCCTTTATTTCCTTCGTTATCCACGGCTGGTTCTCCCTTTTCTTACAATCCTTGTTTTTTGCTGGAATATATTTTTGCTGAGAACTGAAAAGGATCTCCTTAAAAATCCTCCACTGTTCCTCAGCTATCCTACCTGCCAGCCTGCTCTCCCAGTCTACCTTAGCCAATTCATCCCTCATCCTATCATATTTCCCTCTGTTCAAACAGAGGACACTGGTTTGAGACCAAACTTTCTCCTCTTCCATCTGAATCAGAAATTCGACCATATTGTGGTCACTAGACCCAAGAGGGTCCTTCACAATAAGATCCTTAATTCTACCTACCTCGTTACACAATACCAGATCCAAAATAGCTCGTTCCCTCGTCGGTTCCGTAACATGCTGTTCAAGGAAACTATCCCGACAGCATTCTAAGAACTCTTCCTCCATTCCACCCTTACCGACTTGAGTCTGCCAGTCAATGTGCATGTTGAAGTCCCCCATGATTATTGCCGTTCCGTTTTTACACGCATCCCTTATCTGCTTGTTTACAGCCCTCCCTACCTCAACATTATTATTTGGGGGCCTATATACCACACCTACTAGTGTCTTTCTCCCTCTACTATTCCTCATCTCTACCCATAATGATTCCACGTTTTGTTCCTCAGAGCCTATGTCATCCCTCAGTACTACCCTGATATTATCTCTTATTAATAGCGCGACCCCACCACCTTTTCCTTCCTGTCTATTCTTCCTAAACGCCTGATACCCCTGGATATTCATCTCCCAGTCCTGGTCACCTTTCAGCCACGTTTCTGTAATGGCCACTAGATCGTACCCACTTGTGCTGATTTGCACCATCAACTCATTCACCTTGTTCCGAATGCTTCATGCATTCAGGCAAAGTGTCCTTATTCCAGCTTTTATCTGGACCCGCTTTGATGAGTCGCGAACACCGTCTCCCTCTACTCCCTTATCTAAATTACCGCCTTCATTCACTTGCACCCTCTCCTCTACCATTAATTTTGTAATTCCCCTTACCCCTGCATCCTCCCCCCCATCAATTAGTTCCTTGATCCTAGTCAACTCTTCTAGCTCCCCTCCCCCCAACCTATCTAGTTTAAATTCTCCCCAGTAGCCTTAGCCAACCTACCGGCCAGGATATTGGTCCCCGTGTGATTCAAGTTCCACCCGTTTTTTGTATACAGATCACCCCTGCCCCTAAAGAGGTCCCAATGGTCCAGGAACCTGAATCCCTGCCCCCTGCACCAGTCCCTCAGCCACACATTCATCCTCCACCTCACTCCATTCCTGCCCTCACCTTCCCGTGGCACAGGCAGTAATCCTGAGATTACTACCTTTGCTTTCCTCTTTCTCAGCTGTCTCCCTAATTCCCTGTACTCCCTTTTCATGACCCCTTCTCCCTTCCTACCCACATCAGCGGTACCAATATGTACCGCTACCTCAGGCTCCTCTCCCTCCCACCTCAGGATTTCCGGGACGCGACTAGCGACATCCTGGATCCCGGCCCCAGGGAGGCAGACCACCATGCGAGAATCCCGCCTACCTCCGCAGAAACGCCTGTCTGTCCCCTTCACCATCGAGTCCCCGATTAATACCGCCTTCCTCCTCTTTTCCTTAGCCCTCTGAGTTACAGGGCTGGACTCCACTGCGGAGACACGGCCACTGCTGCTTCCCCCAGGCGGGCTGTCCCCCCCAGCAGTACTCAAGCAGGAGTACTTGTTGTGCAGGGGCAAATCCACCGGGGTGCTCTCAACCACCCTAGCCTTACCCTTCCTGGCCGTCACCCACTTGGCCTCTTCCCGTGGCCCTGGTGTGACCACCTGATGATAGCTCTTGTCTATCACCTCCTCATTCTCCCTCATCAGCCTAAGATCCTCGAGTTGTAGTTCCAGCTCCCTAACACGGTCTCTCAGGAACCGCAGCTCGACACACCCCTCACAGATGTGGATGTCCGGGAGGCCAGATGCCTCCAGGACCTCCCACATCCTACACTGGGAACAGCACACTGGTTTCACACTCATACTGGACACTTTATGTCAAGTAAGACAGTGAAAAGTTAATAAGAATGTAAGGAAACAAAAACTCACCCCTGCTCGTCCAAGCCCTGTGAGCCAAAGCCCTGACAGCTCACTCAACTTCCCACTCACTATGCTGCCCGCTGTATACTTTGGTGCACTTTTAAACCCTCCAAAAACTTCCCCTGGCCACTCCTGGCCTGACTTCCGGTTTTGAAAAAAACCTCCGATTTTAAACCCAAAATTAACTGAAAAAATAAATAATTAATTACAGTCAGCAAACCCACTCTCTTACCCTCAGCCTGCTCCTGGGAACAAAATGTACAAATATACAAGAATGTTTTAGTTGTAAAGAGAAAATGACATTAATAGATGGAATATTGTACCAATTTATTATTGAACCATGGGAAGGGCGAGTTAATACTTGGTGACGATTATTCAACTTCCCTAGAGGTTTTTGTAATGTCAATGCATGAAAGTAGTTCTTTTTCAGACATGATTTTTGCATAGCTACTTAAGAGGGAATTCAGGAGGGCTAAAAGAAGACATGAGGTTGCTTTGGCAGACAGAGTGAAGGAAAATCCAAAGAGCTTCTATAGGTATGTTAGGAGCAAAAGGATAGTGAGGGATAAAATTGGTCCTCTTGAAGACCAGAGTGGTAGACTGTGTATGGAACCAAAAGAGATGGGGGAGATACTAAATGGTTTTTTTGCATCCGTATTTACTGAGGAAACGGGCATGGAGTCTACGGAAATAGGGCAAACTGGTAGGGAGGCCATGGAACCTTTACAGATTAAAGGGGAGGAGGTGCTCGCTGTCTTGAGGCAAATCAGAGTGGATAAATCCCCAGGACCGGACAGGGTATTCCCATGGACCTTGAGGGAAGCTAGTGTTGAACTTGCAGGGGCCCTGGCAGACATATTTAAAATGTCAGTATTCACGGGGGAGGTGCCGGATGATTGGAGGGTGGCTCATGTTGTTCCGTTGTTTAAAAAAGGTTCCAAAAGAAATCCAGGAAATTATCGGCCAGTAAGTTTGACGTCGGTGGTGGGCAAGTTATTGGAAGGTGTGATAAGGGATAGGATCTACAAATATTTGGATAGACAGGGACTTATTAGGGAGAGTCAACATGGCTTTGTGCGTGGTAGGTCATGTTTGACCAATCTATTAGAGTTTTTCGAGGAGGTTACCAGGAAAGTGGATGAAGGGAAGGTGGTGGATGTTGTCTACCTGGATTTCAGCAAGGCCTTTGACAAGGTCCCTCATGGGAGGTTAGTTAGTAAGGTTCAGTCGCTAGGTATACATGGGGAGGTAGTAAATTGGATAAGACACTGGCTCAATGGAAGAAGCCAGAGAGTGGTTGTGGAGGATTGCTTCTCTGAGTGGAGGCCTGTGACTAGTGGTGTGCCGCAGGGATCGGTGTTGGGTCCATTGTTGTTTGTCATCTATATCAATGATCTGGATGATAATGTGGTAAATTGGATCAGCAAGTTTGCTGATGATACAAAGATTGGAGGTGTAGTGGACTGTGAGGAAGGTTTTCAAAGCTTGCAGAGGGATTTGGACCAACTAGAAAAATGGGCTGAAAAATGGCAAATGGAATTTAACGCAGACAAGTGTGAGATATTGCACTTTGGAAGGACAAACCAAAGAAGAACGTACAGGGTACGGCCATGTCTGTTCCTGCCCAGTAAAGGAGGTGGGGACAAAAGAGCTCTGGTGATCCTTTGCTTCAGCAATGGTCTACTCTAAATTGTTTTGTGATATTTGATATTTTGTGATACCTGCAGTATCTTAAAAGAGAAAGTTTTTGAGTAGCCTGTGCAGTAATTACTGGCTGATGTGAAAGTTGGTTCCAGCTCTGTGCCAGGACCTAGTATACCATCAGTGGTGTATTTCCCCAACTCAGCAAAAGTGGTCCACCTCCAGTGAGGAAGAAGCTGGGTTTTAATTCAAAAAATTAAAAGCACTGTCCTTGCAAAAATTCAACCATCTTGGGCCAGAGTACTGTGGCCAAATTTGGGCTTGAATGGAGGTGGTGGCCGAAAAATATTTCAGAGCTGTTGTGTGGCCAAGTGTCCCACTTCTGGTTCTGGCATCAGCAATATTTGTGCGTGAGTGAGGGAGGGAAGTGTAAGCCTACCAATTTGTCCATGCTCCTAAAAGGGACAGTTAATCTCATTAAGGGCTTATTAAAAGTATATCTCTAGACACTTCAAACATTTTCCTGGGGCAGTTAAATTTTGGAGCTCAAGGCAGGTGAGGATCATGTTTGAGAAGAACATGGAGGCTAGAAAAAAATTAAAAATGCTTGGTTAAAGGCTGCTTTAGTGACAAAAAGCCAGTGTCCAGTGGCGTACCGCAGGGATCTGTGCTGGTCCAGTATTATTTGTCATTTATATAAATGACATAGATAACTATGTGAAGGGTAGGACTAGTAAGTTTGCAGACAACGTGAAGATTGGCTGGTTGGTTAACACTGAGTGTCTTGGGTTGGACTAGTAAGTTTGCAGACAACATGAAGATTGGCTGGTTGGTTAACACTGAGTGTCTTGGGTTACAGGAAGATATTGATGGGATGGTCAAATGGGCAGATAAGGAGCAGATGGAATTTAACCCTGAAAAGTGTGAGGTGATACACTTTGGAAGGAGTAATTTGACAAAGAAGTATTCAATGAATGGTATGAAACTAAGAAGTTCTGAAGAATAAAGGGACCTTGACGTGTTTGTCCATAGATCTCTGAAGGCGGAGGGCATGTTAGTGGAGTGGTGACAAAGGCATATAGGACACTTGCTTTTATCAACCAAGACATAGGGCCCTATTTTACCATTTTGAGTCTAAGGGCCGGATCTGGGTGTAATAGAGATCCGAGCCCGGAATCCTCTTTGCAACGCGCCCATATGCTTTTTGCTGGCTCCGGTCCGATCTGCGCAGTGGGCGGGGCTTAGCGCTGCCGGAACGATCGGAGCTCTGAACTGCACATGCGCAGTTCGAAAAAAAATCTGAAGCAGCGCGCCCGGGCGTGAAAGAAACAAACAGCAGAGAGCGGGGGAGGATGGGGTGGGAGGGAGGATGGACTTGGGAGAATCTTACAAACTGAAAATAATGTCGCATCTTCTTTGTGCTGCCTAATTATCTTTGGGAAAGGTAATTAAACGACAGTGTCCAAGTGAGCAATTAGTGGCCTGTATAATACATTTGTAATCTGTAACTGGATTGTTGATGTCCCTGTAGCCATGAGCCAGGTGCTCAAATGTTCAGAGTCATGTGGAGAACTTGGAAGAATTGTCCCCGTGGTGGAACTTGGTTGGAAATAAGATTCAAGGAGATTACTAAATCTGGGAAATCAACCATAGTGAAAAGAAGTTTCTATTGGCAACTCTTCTCTCACATTCCATGGCAGATGTGCCCCTACTTATGAATGTGATTTGCATGGGCAACATTGGGTGCAGCTAATCTGCGTCTGGAGCAGCCTTGGGTCCTTTCTTTCATCTTGTTTTCATCTGAACATTGCACAGAATTAGAGGAATTCCCTTTGGAAGATAATGTCAAAATTATAATCGCAGGAACTAAAAACCTGACAGTCAACAATTTGGGAAAATATTTCAAAATATATATCCCCCCATCCACATATTGAAATATTTTCCCAAATTTTTGACTGTCAGGCTTTTAGTTCCTGCGATTATAATTTTGACACCCAACGTTGCCCATGCAAATCACATTCATAAGTAGGGGCACATCTGCCATGGAATGTGAGAGAAGCACAAAGAAGATGCAACATTATTTTCAGTTTGCAAGATTCTCCCAAGTCCATCCTCCCCCCCATCCTCCCCCACCCCCCCCCCCCCCCCAACCAGAGATCCATCTGAGCCTGGCCCCCCTCCGTTGGACGCCAGCGGAAGGCCAGGAAGGTGCTGGAGGCTCTCGAAGGACTGCAGGTCGGAAGGATGGTGGAGGGAGACCAGCATTCGAGGTAGGTTGGGGTTGTGCTCTGCCGAGGGGGGCCTGCCTCCCAGGGGGGTCCAATCCCGGGGTGGGGGGGTTCTGCCGGGGGGGGGGGCCTGCCTCCCGGGGGGGGTCTGATCCGGGGGGGGCTCTGCCGGGGTGGTTAGGGGGGGGGTCTGCAAAGGATGGTCGAGGAGGATGGGCTTCGGAATAGTAATCCGCTTCGGATTTTCATTCTGCAGGTCGCTTACAGCGCGGATCCGGAACGGACCAGAAAACAGTAAAGTGGGATTTGGCGGTAGAGTTGGGCGCGCGGTTCATTAAGTCGATTTAAAGGCATGCTAAGCCGCAATCTGCTCGGATTCCCGAAAACGGGTGCGAAATTTTGGTAAAATAGGGCCCATAGATCACAAAAGTAGAGAGGTCATATTGGAATTGTATAGAACTTTGCTGAGGCCACAGCTGGATTATAATGTGCAATTCTGGTTACATCATTGTAGGAGGGATGTGATTGCACTGGAGGGGATGCAGAGGAGATGCACCAGGATGTTGCCTGGGATAGAACATTTAAGTTATGAAGAGAGGTTGGATAGACCTGCTGGGTTGCGACTTGATCGAGGTGTGCAAGTGGTATAGACCGGATGGATCGGGAGCAGCTGTTACCCTTAGCTGAAGGGTCAGTCGTGAGGGGACGCAAGTTCAAGGTTTTCGGGGGATGTGAGGAAAAACTATTTTACCCAGAGGGTGGTGATGGTCTGGAATGTGCTGCCTGGGATGGTGGTGGAAATGGATTGCTTTACATTGTTTAAAAAGTACCTGGATGAGCACTTGGCACACCATAACATTCCAGGGTATATGCCACGTGCTGGTAAGTAGGATTGGGTATGTAAGTTAGGTGGGTGTCAGTGCAGACTCAATGGGCCAAAGGGTCTCTTCTGCACTGTATGATTCTGTGGTTCTGTAAAGGGTTTACTCCTTTGAAGTTAAAATTGCAGCAGCCCATCACAGGCAAAATTAAGAACATTGACAGTACAGGGAATAATCACCCTCCTGCTTTCTGGACTGCCCTGAACACCAGAAGGTGCAGCTGGAAATGGATGCTGCAAAAATCCAAGCCATTGGAGAGGAGGAACAGCAGCCTGCATAGGGAGGTTAGAATGCCGGGCTTCAGGAGGTCAGAGGATAGGGGCAAGGAGCATGATGGAGAAGGAGCCACACCCTGTGCACAGGATCTACAGGCAGCGATGAAGAGACTTGGACTGAAAACCAATCTCAAAGAAGACTATGCCTACCTTTGCAGATTATCAATCATCTGTGCCTTGTCACTGTAGATCTCAACAGTATCCCAGTGACTGAACACCATTGTTTCACCAAGGTGACAGGTTCACCAAGGGTGGACAACATAAGAAATTCACAACTGATATGGCATTGCAGGTTTGGAGAGCACAGGGGCTGAGGCCTGAACTGGATGAGCAGAGAGTAACCTGCAATATCTTCCTGCAAGGATTTTGGTCATTCTGCTCTCCACGTAGTTTAGACAGGTGGAAGGGGGCAGCTCATTGGGGGTGGAGCGGGAACAGAGGCTAATACAGTGGTCATATTGGAGCGGCGCAGTGGTTAGCACTGCTGCCTCACAGATCCAGGGACCTGGGTTTGATTCCCAGCTTGGGTCACTGTCTGTGCGGAGTCTGCACGGTCTCCCTGTGTCTGCATAGGTTTCCTCTGGGTGCTCCGGTTTCCTCCCACAGTTCGAAAGATGTGCTGGTTATAGAACATAGAAAGAACATAGAAAAACTACAGCACAAAACAGGCCCTTCGGCCCCACAAGTTGTGCCGAACATATCCCTACCTTCTAGGCCTACCTATAACCCTCCATCCTATTAAGTCCCATGTACTCATCTAGGAGTCTCTTAAAAGACCCTATTGAGTTTGCCTCCACCACCACTGACGGCAGCCAATTCCACTCGCCCACCACCCTCTGTGTGAAAAGCTTCCCCCTAACATTTCCCCTGTACCTACCCCCCAGCACTTTAAACCTGTGTCCTCTCGTAGCAGCCATTTCCACCTTGGGAAAAAGCCTCTGAGAGTCCACCCAATCTATGCCTCTCAACATCTTATATACCTCTATTAGGGCTCCTCTCATCCTACGTCTCTCCAAGGAGAAAAGATTGAGCTCCCTCAGCCTATCCTCATAAGGCATGCCACTCAATCCAGGCAACATCATTGTAAATCTCCTCTGCACCCTTTCAATCTTTTCTACATCCTTCCTGTAATGAGGCGACCAGAACTGAGCATGTTCTGTCATGCTAAATTCTCCCTCAGTGTATCTAGGGATTTTCACAGTAACCTCATTACCGTATTTAATGTAAGCCTACTTGTGACACTAATGAATAAATAAGAACGAGAAATTGGAGATAGATGGAGATGATGCTGAAGAGAGAGGTAACCTTGCTACATGGTGAAGTAGTCTCTGGCCACCCTCTAAGAAGAGGACCTCTGTTCTTTCCCTGTGACATCTCGCTTTCCTGTGGTGCAGTGGAAGGCTTTGCTTCAAGCTTTCTACCTCAAGACAATCAGCAGTCTCAGTGATGAACACCACAGGTATCTGAATATGGCTTCGTGTCATCTGACCAGATATCTGAATGTGGCCCCGGATCATCTATATCACTGGCTCTATTTGGATAGGAAACCACTTTCATATCAATTAAGGGTTCACCCTCATGATTCTGCACGTTAGTCAATTTCACATTGGAGGTGGGTTTCCGACACAAAAACAGACAATGCTCCTGTTTCCCTCCACTGTGGTGAAAATTTTGCTCACATTGTGCCCTATTCACATTGGTTGAGTACAATACCGGGGTGAAAATCTGGACCCTTGTACTTATTTTGATGAGGCCTTAAATGCATTTTTTATCAAATAAACTCAAAATAGTGCAAATGCTGGAAATCTGAAATAAAACAGAAAATGCTGGAAGAACCCAGCAGGTCAGGCAGCATTTGTGGAGAGAGAAACAGTTAATATTTGTCAGGAAACAAAGGTAGTTTTAAGTAATATATATTTGTATTTATGGGTATTTGAAATAAGGTATAGTTTTAAGTAAGTTTAATTTTGTGTTCCTGTTTAAGAAAGGGTCAAAACCTAAGTATGTTAAACAAAGGTGCCTACATCTCTGTGGGTTTTGATTTCATTTCAGACTCTGCCAGTATTAGTTTACGATGTGAAAGTAAACAGGGTTAAATAAAGACTAGGCTGTTACTCAGCAACCAGAGGCCATCTTAGTTTAGAAAGAGCTTTAGTTTTAAACTGGACCCAGAAACAGCTGGACACAGTAGGGAGCATATCTCCCAAAAGAACAAGAAAGTCCAGGAAACAGCAAGTTCAGACAAAAATAATGTCTCAGGCAGACGGTTAAGTTAAAAGAACAAAGAGCCAGAAGTTGAACAAGTGGATGAAGTTAAAGTAAAAAGCAACGAATTGCTTTGAATTAAAGAGACAGCTTCAGTAACCAGGTTTAAAATGGGGAACCGGATATCAGCGGTAAATCAAAAGTTTGATGATATCTTAATACAGTCTGTGAAGCAGTGGTATTCTGTTGGCATGACTTGGTACCTTGAATGCGTATGGCAGTCCAGGGCATAGGAATACTGAAAGAAGAATTTGAAATCCTAATTGTAGATCCTTGGTGAAGGCATTGGTGAGAAAGCATTGTGTGGGAGAAGATTTCAAAGTGTGTTCTTTGAGAGTGGTGATTAAAACCTTCATATGGAAGTCAGATTCTGGTGAGACCAGTTGGTTAACAAAGGACAAAGAACAAAGAACAATACAGCACAGGAACAGGCCCTTCGGCCCTCCAAGCCCACGCCGCTCCCTGGTCCAGGATTGAATCCTGAATCCAGGATCCCCGCCCAATTTTCCAGCCTATCTACATACCAATATCCTATCCACCGAGCTGTCCCTCACAGCTACGATGCTTTGTTCATCACAACCTATTAACTCACCCCCACCCCCCCATTCCAGACCATGTGATCTCCAGGGAGAGGCGAAAACCCAGAGTGAAAACCCCAGGGCCAATATGGGGAAAAAAAAATCTGGGAAATTCCTCTCCGACCCCCTGAGGCGATCGAAACGAGTCCAGGAGATCACACTGGCCCTGATCGGAAAATGCTTCCCAACCCTAGTCATTTCCACTTCCACGAACACCATATGAATTCCCTGCCCCCGAGACAGGTTCCCAACTATCCGCAGTCTCGCTCTGTACTGGCACCAGCAAGATGATCATAGAATGAAGCCTTGAAACGAGAAACAAGGAACAATTAGCCCGCGCCGCTCCCTGGTCCAAACTAGACCACTCTTTTGTATCCCTCCATTCCCACTCCGTTCATATAGTTGTCTAGATAAGTCTTAAACGTTCCCAGTGCGTCCGCCTCCACCACCTTGCCCGGCAACACATTCCAGGCCCCCACGACCCTCTGTGTAAAATATGTCCTTCTGATATCTGTGTTAAACCTCCCCCCCTTCACCTTGAACCTATGACCCCTCGTGAACATCACCACCGACCCGGGGAAAAGCTTCCCACCGTTCACCCTATCTATGCCTTTCATAATTTTATACACCTCTATTAAGTCTCCCCTCATCCTCCGTCTTTCCAAGGAGAACAACCCCAGTTTCCCCAATCTCTCCTCATAACCAAGCCCCTCCATACCAGGCAACATCCTGGTAAACCTCCTCTGTACTCTCTCCAAAGCCTCCACGTCCTTCTGGTAGTGTGGCGACCAGAACTGGACGCAGTATTCCAAATGCGGCCGAACCAACGTTCTATACATCTGCAACATCAGACCCCAACTCTTATACTCTATGCCCCGTCCTATAAAGGCAAGCATGCCATATGCCTTCTTCACCACCTTCTCCACCTGTGACATCACCTTCAAAGATCTGTGGACTTGCACACCCAGGTCCCTCTGCGTCTCTACACCCTTTATGGTTCTTCCATTTATCGTGTAGCTCCTCCCTACATTATTCCCACCAAAATGCATCACTTCGCATTTATCAGGATTGAACTCCATCTGCCATTTCCTTGCCCAAATTTCCAGCCTATCTATATCCTTCTGTAGCCTCTGACAATGTTCCTCACTATCTGCAAGTCCTGCCAGTTTTGTGTCGTCCGCAAACTTACTGATTACCCCAGTTACTCCTTCTTCCAGATCATTTATATAAATCACAAACAGCAGAGGTCCCAATACAGAGCCCTGCAGTACACCACTAGTCACAGGCCTCCAGCCGGAAAAAGACCCTTCCACTACCACCCTCTGTCTTCTATGACCAAGCCAGTTCTCCACCCATCTAGCCACCTCCCCCTTTATCCCATGGGATCCAACCTTTTTCACTAGCCTACCATGAGGGACTTTGTCAAACGCTTTACTAAAGTCCATATAGACAACATCCACGGCCCTTCCTTCGTCAACCATTTTGGTCACTTCTTCAAAAAACACCACCAGGTTAGTGAGGCATGACCTCCCTCTCACAAAACCATGCTGACTATCGTTAATGAGTTTATTCCTTTCTAAATGCGCATACATCCTATCTCTAAGAATCTTCTCCAACAACTTCCCCACCACGGACGTCAAGCTCACCGGCCTATAATTACCCGGGTTATCCTTCCTACCCTTCTTAAATAACGGGACCACATTGGCTATCCTCCAATCCTCTGGGACCTCACCTGCGTCCAGTGACGAGACAAAGATTTGCGTCAGAGGCCCAACGATTTCACCTCTCGTCTCCCTGAGCAGCCTTGGATAGATTCCATCAGGCCCTGGGGATTTGTCAGTCTTTATATTCTCTAACAAACCTAACACTTCCTCCTTTGTAATGGAGATTTTCTCCAACGGTTCAACACTCCCCTCAGAGACACTCCCACTGTGATAAACATCTGGGGGGGGGGGTGGAAATTGATGAGAAATCCACAGGAGGTGGTATCTGTCACTTGGTTTCAGAGCAGGGTGTGCCGAACCACAGTTGGCCTGTTGTTTACGGGAACTATGTACTTACTGAGAACATTATAGTATAAGATACATTTTGTAACTTGTTATTATTAAAAATATACATCTATAAAGATATAGGTAGGTTGAAGGAATATAATAGTCAATCTTTTTGTGTTTAAAGTTACGGTTTATTGAACCAGGGTTCCATTCTGGGATCAGACTGTCCAGTAGTAACATCAGCTGGGATCATAACACATTTGGAGTTATTATGTTATGGATGATAAATCTGCCTCTCTCCTGACCAGCTGAGTTTTACTCGCATTTTCTGTTATTTCTTATCTTAGTTAATCTGTTCCATGTCTGCTGGGAAAGTTGCGCAAATACCCCTTGCAAGATACAAAAGCCTGTTCCTCTTAGTCCCCTAACTCTATGAACTTCAGTGGAAATGGTTACAGGAAGTAACACATGAACTTTCAGTATTGAAATCTTTTTTGAAACCCGAATTAATATGTGATTATATCTGTACAAACTATGATGAATGTCATGAATAAATCATGGAGAACTAAGAAGGGTGTATAGTTTCATTGATTCTGGAGAGTGGGTTTTCATCTACACAGCTAACGGAAGAGGATTAAAAGTACATATCAAGGAGGATTTACTGAAAATTGATAGTTCAGAGATGCTAATGTGCTGGATAAAACCATAAAAGCTCAAGCAAAAGTTTTAACAACAAGCAACACCCAAGAATATCTTCTGCTAGAAACTAGCCTATAAACCTTACGCAGGTTAATCTGTTAAGCGCTGCCGTATATAACATTATGATCAGGGTATTCATTTTTAATTAAATATAGGATAATACTGAGAAGTAGAACAAGTTTAAAATGAAATATATTCTAGCAGTCTCCCACTGTTGGGACCAAATCTTCTGCTCCATGCTTAAGTTCGGTGGTGGGGATGGGAAGACGGAGTGACTTCCACTGCAGAGAGGAGCAGTCCAGCTGTCAAATCATGTGCTGCTCTCCTCATTAATTAAGCAGCTGCGCGTTATACTTTGAGTCAAGTGATGGTGTAGAAAGGAAGTTACACACTCCGCCATAATTTCTGGGCACCATATTTAAAAGGCACCCGGAAAGCCATTCATTAATTGTGTCAGGACTTTAGGAGAAAAATATCTACGTGAAGGCAACAACCTTGCTTCAATGATGCTTCCATGGAGAATCTCCTTCAGGTCATCGAGGAAAGGTGGGGCAATTTTCAGATGGCGCTGTCCCCATGTGTCTACTAGCCTTGCCCTTATAGTAGAGATCATAGCTTTGGAAGGTGTTATCAACGGAAATTTGTTGACTTGTTGCAGTGCATCATGAACATGGTACACGCTGCTGCTACTCTTCATCAGGGCTATTGGAGGAAGTGAATGTTGAAGGTAGTAGATGGGATGCCAATCAAGTGGACTTATGCTTGATGGTTTCCAGCTTCTTGAATGGAGCTGCACTTATCCAGTCAAGTGGGCAATATTCCATCACACTACTGACTTGTGCCCTGTACATGTTGGTTTGACTTTGGGGAGTCAGGACTTCAGTCATTAGCCGCAGAATTAGCTGTCCTCGACCTCCTATTTCATCAAATGTGCTCAAATATATGTATTTATGCAGGTGGAAACAGCCCACACAGGATGGAGAGAGAGAAGATGGAAAGTGGAATGCCAGACCTATAACTCCTAACTGCATTCAAGCAGTAGGCTGCAGGGCTGGCAGGGGAGGATTGAGATTGTGGGTGTGCAGATAGTGAGGTGGGCCTTCCCCAAGAACCTAGTAAAAAAACAAGCATTATTCTGAAAACATCAAAAAATCAAGGTGATTTGGGGGATGCTGTGCAATGTTTGAGCCAGCCTAGGTGGTCATTAATTGTCTCTTTTCTCCACTCAAGGTGCCAGCAGGAAGAGAGAGAAGCCAGCCCCAGAAAAGAGTCTCAGCCTCCTGGAGACCTGAAAGGAAGATGACAAAGCCTTCACACCTGTGAAGCTTCCACCTGAACCCGACACACACTTCAGTGGTTATATATTTGGTTTATGATCAAGCTCACACTATGGTGGTCACTTCACAGACATAGTCCACTGCAGGAGGAGGCAGTGACAACCAAGGTCTTTGGCACTGGAGAGAGGGCACCTGCCAAGCCAGTCAGATGACAAGCCTCCAGAAGCATCCATAGAAAATAAGTTGGAAATTCAGAGAGACATCTGTCAGACTTCCATGAGAAATGGAGGAGTCTGTCTGCATGCTCTCTGATGTTGTGGCTATGGCAAGTGAGCACATGCAAGTCCCCATGGGGAGAATGGCAGATGCCATAGAGACCCAGGCCCAATAGCTTCTGCCAGATATGCACTCAGACCTGCACATTGTGGTCATGGCTGTGTTCTAGCAAAAGTGGGATGGGGCACCTTGACACCCCTCCTGGTGCCCCTTCTCCTCAAGGAGTCAGAAAGGGCCCTCAGACTCCCTGGGGCATTCACCCTGGACATTCTAAGGTTGTCCCAGTTTTCCCAATCCACTCTGCCTGTGACCGCCATCAGCTTCAGCTGCTCAGAACACAAAGGGTTGTGGACTTCACCAGACAGTGATTATTTCAAAAGCACAAAGCTCTCATACGGTCTCTGCAGGATTATTAGAGTTTCCCTTGGTTGTAAACTTGATCTGACCTTCAGCTCCACCCACCTGAAAAGACCCTTCTGGCAGAAGATCCAAAGAAGGCTGGGGCCCTCTAGGCCTCAGATCTCCAGAGGCCACCCGCCAAAGATAATACAGATACAACAGCATAGTATTCAACAGGCTACCTCCAGCTTTGCTGCGGATATTAGGAATGCAACAAGACAAAGTGGTAGAGTTAGACAAGTCAGAAGTTTGAGTAAGCAGTGGTGGCACAGGTATACAATCACTGATAGTTTTGGCACTTGTAAATGTTTGTTTACTTGCACTGATTGAAAATCTCCTGGATTATTCTTGCTGCTAGTTGTAATGGTAACATGCACTCCACTCCTTCCAGGTGAAAGACATCCTGGGGGATGGGTATCCTTTCCCTTAAGCCAAGCCCATAGATGGAGTCATCACTATTTGGCAAGGGTAATGGGAGCCTTGTGCAAGGAGCACTCACACTATTCCACTGCCCCTGAGACTCTAGAGAGACCATTGCCTTGTCATGATAGAAAGACTAACCACATGAGCCCTTATCTGGCAGGTCACTTTCCTCGGGCGAATAGGGGTTTGCAGTCGTATGTTGGCTACAATTCACCTGTATGTCTCTTGTAGGCATCCACCTTCCCCCTCCCTTCTTCTTTAATTCTGAATAGAGTTGATGGTAAATGGATCAAAGTGAACAGTAGCTCAGACACTTTGCTGGAATGCCATTGTAATGAAAATCCTCTGGGCCAGACCTGCTGCCTTGTGGACTTCACCAGACAGTGATTATTTCAAAAGCACAAAGCTCTCATACGGTCTCAGCAGGATTATTAGAGTTTCCCTTGGTTGTAAACTTGTTCTGACCTTCAACTCCACCCACCTGAAAAGACCCTTTTCCCACTTTATTTTGCAGTTGGACATTGTGACTTTTGCCTTCCTGGTGAGCTGTCTGTATCTTAGAATGTGTGTAACATTTGAGAACATTTTCATCACCATTTACTGCCCTCCTGTCAGCCATCAATTCCAACCTGCCATCAACCCACCATAAAAGTCAGGAGAGGAAGATCCCTATCTCATTTCCCAACATCGGGAAACCAGTTTTTTTACATCTCACCATATCTTCTGCACCTCTTATGCCATAAAAACTGCTGAGGGAGGAGAAGATTCCACCTTGATTTTTGATAAAATATGTTTTGTATTCTCAGAGTTGGACTTTGCAAGACTTTGGTTTAAAATATCCCCATTAATTCAAGGTGAAGCAGATTATTCTGGAGTCGGGAGTTGTGGTTGGTGACCATACTAATCCTCTGCTTAAAGACAGGCCCATGTGATCTGGTTATCATTGGGAAAGAAACCAAAACCTTTTGAAAATCAAGAGAGCTTTTTCACACTTGAATGCAGAAAAAAGAATAGCAACTTTTTAGATTCAGAGCCACAGAGACATGGAGAGAGAGATGCAAAGAGAGAGACAGATACAGAGAAACAGAGCTGATGCTTCAACAAGAAGAGAACAGTACAGAACAGATGCAATGTTTGAAGACTTAAGATTTAAGGAATGATGCATGTTTGTTCAGGAATACTCAGGTTGAATGGGATGGTCTTTAAGATTCGTGAAGGAATGAAAGTTTCAACCTGGTGTGACAGAGAAGTGAGCCTGCTGGAAAACCGAGTAACAGAGAATTTAATCTTTAATGCTGCATATGTGCCAGAAGCATGATGTAAAGTTAAAAACACCATAGGGCACATTTTAGTTGCCTATGATAGTTAATGCGGAGGTACATTTTCTTTAATTTGGTATTGTAGTTATCTGTTGAGTAATGTTTTGCTTCTATTGAGTTTAGTTTGTTTTTCAGTAACAGTCTTAATGCAAGAAATTTTGTCTTTTGGTTATTTCTGTTGGTCGCTGACAAATTAGTCTCTTTTTAAAAAAAAAGTTATTGGGCCCGATTCTCCCATCACGATGCACTGGTTTTTTGGCATGTCCCTTGAAAGCCGGAGCCTCCTGTGGACTGGAGCTCTGTCATGTCAAAGTAGTTTGATTGCTGCCTGTACACCCTGGCAGCAAGGCAATGTCATTGTCTGCGAGCTTAGTCTCCTTGCGCTCTCTGCTGGCCCTGATCAGCCTGTGCCTACAACTCTGCCCAAGGGGGATGCCTGTGACCACCATGCCTCCTCACTCTGTTCTCTCTTCTCAGAAGAGGAAGTGCTCTGTGCCGAGCAGGTTGGCAAATGGGGCTCACCTGTGAACAAAGGGTGCCAGAGGCACCAAATTCCTCGTGCTAAAAGACAGAAATGGCACTGTGATGAACCCAACACAGAAAATACTTTGTCAACACTCCAAAACACCACCTCACCTCACTCCTAGAAACTCCTAACTCCTCAACTTGCCGCAGGCCGCTTTTATAGTGGCCTTGCATGAAAAAGATCAAATTTGTTTGGTCCGCCCACTCATGTTGCTCATGCAATGTGCTTAAAATTGCACGGGCCACGTTAAATTCTGGTCAGTTGATTTTAATGCCTTTAACAGTTTTATTTGGTTCGGGGGTTAACCATAATAATCCCCTATCTCTGCCCAATCATCTGCTCGCCACAGTAGATGATGAGCATCTGATTTCAAGAAGAAACTAGAGAAAGCTCGAGGGGCCAAACAAATTAAGGGATATGGGGGGAAGGCAGGATCAGGATATTGAATTTGATGATCAAAATGAATGGCGGAGCAGGCTCAAAGGACCAAATGGCCTACTCCTGTTCCTATTTTCCATGTTTCTATGTAACATTCATCCATTCCATGAGCTCATTCCCTTCCAAATTAAGTTTGACAACTTAGACATCTCTCAACAGGCAGGGATGAGGTTTTCACCAATACAGCACACAGAATTTGGACTTTTGGAAAATAGAATTATATCTTTTAACTTTTTTTTCCAACCTCTGCCCTGGCTTGGCAGCTGCCACAAGAACAGGCACCAGAGTGTGGCAACTGGGGGATTTTCACAGTAACTTCATTGCAGTGTTAATGTAAGTCTACTTGTGACACTAATAAATAAACTTAAAACTTAAACTCTTAAGAAAAACAGACTTTTTTGTCCCTGGCTACTAATTTTCAACTTGTTTTGTCTGCAGCTATTCTAATCCCTAAGATGAATTGTTCATATTGTTCATTTAAACTGCAGCTCTTATCTCCTTATATTGATATTGCATGTTCTCTGATGCCTTGTTGGTTATTTGTAGTACTGGTGCAGGCTTACATTTTTTAGAAGTTGATATTCTGCACTGAAGACTGAAACCAATCAGATATTTTCTAAAAAGATTAGGAATTGAAACTCGAGAAACTGTTAGGTAACAGCCGATGTCATTGCACCTTGATTTCCTAAATGTCAATAAAGATTAGAGAAGCTTCCTAGATCTTGTCCCTTCACTTGCAATGCTACAAAGAATAGCACAGAATTTTTTCATTTTTACAAACCATAGCATTCTCCATGGCAAAAGCATTATATTTGAAAACCTTAATATTAAGTACATACATTACAATTAAAATTATCTATTTTTTTCTTGGCTTGTTTTCAGAGCTCTTTCGTCATTTCACTTGTCTCTTTCTATAAATTTCTTTCTGTATAGACATATCAGAATAAGAGATTTGTCTTGACAAATATTCTCTGAAGAAAATGCAAGTAATGTTATTTAATATATGGCAGTCAGTATCAAGGATGTAAGTGTAACTCTTTATTGCACTTGTCTATGAAACTTGTCAATGAAACAAGTACAGTAAGCTCCCCAACAGATAAATAATACTTATCAGAATTTTAAGACTCTGTCACTAGAGTTTAGGAATAATTGTTTTGAATGCTCCTTTAGTATTTCAAGATGAATGCCTCATGCTTCGAACTCTTAGGGTGGGATTTTCTGACTGTGCTTGCTCTGAAACCGGAAAATCCTGCCCGAGGTCAATGGACCTTTCCATGGTTCATCCCTCACCTGCTACGATTCCTGTGGTGGGCGGAACGGGAAAATTCCCTCTTTAGACTGTGATTTTCGAGCCCTGTTGTGGCGGGACCTGCCGCAGGAGATTTGGCGGCCCAGGCAAAATCCATTGACTTTCACCAGGACCAGACGATACCAGTGGCAGATAGGGACAGAAAATCCTGCACTCAAGGTGAGAGGCAGGAAGGGAAAACTTGGGAGCATGGCCAAAAGTCAGTTTCCTGCTGGCATGAAAATGGTTTGAAATTTTGCATTCTCGACTTTCATGGCAGGTTAGCTAATCCAATTTAACATCTTATTCATACTGGGTGAATCACGTAGATTCTGGGTGATTCTGAAGCGACGTGGACAATCTAGTAGAATGGGGCTTGATGCTGGTGCTGAAGTATTTTTAATTCCTGAGACTACATTCCTGAGACGTTCACGAGGGGTCATAGGTTCAAGGTGAAGGGGGGGAGGTTTAACACAGATATCAGAAGGACATATTTCACACAGAGGGTCGTGGGGGCCTGGAATGTGTTGCCGGGCAAGGTGGTGGAGGCGGACACACTGGGAACGTTTAAGACTTATCTAGACAGCTATATGAACGGAGTGGGAATGGAGGGATACAAAAGAGTGGTCTAGTTTGGACCAGGGAGCGGCGCGGGCTAATTGTTCCTTGTTTCTCGTGGAAGTGGAAATGACTAGGGTTGGGAAGCATTTTCCGATCAGGGCCATTGTGATCTCCTGGACTCGTTTCGATCGCCTCAGGGGGTCGGAGAGGAATTTCCCAGATTTTTTTTTCCCCATATTGGCCCTGGGGTTTTTCACTCTGGGTTTTCGCCTCTCCCTGGAGATCACATGGTCTGGAATGGGGGGGTGGGGGTGAGTTAATAGGTTGTAATGAACAAAGCATCGTAGCTGTGGGGGACAGCTCGGTGGATAGGATATTGGTATGTAGATAGGCTGGAAAATTGGGCGGGGATCCTGGATTCAGGATTCAATCCTGGACCGGGGAGCGGCGCGGGCTTGGAGGGCCGAAGGGCCTGTTCCTGTGCTGTATTGTTCTTTGTTCTTTGTACATACCAAAAACTGAAACATCAACAGCAGAGTTGCCTCTCCAGGTGGTAATTTAGTTAGGAGATCCTGGTTGGAGAAGGTAAAGCTTAACTGGAGTGCTGTCAACAGACTGATCAATGCCAAAACAGACCTACAACACCTTCTGGATAAGTACAAGAGCCCTTGAAGAGACACTTGGTTCAATGAAGGGAGTTCAAGTGAAACTCAAGATAAAGCCTAATAGTCAACAAAAAAGTCTCAAAGCAATAGTGGTGCCATAGGCAATTCATCCCAAGGTCAAAGAAGCATTAGTATAGCTTAATAACGCTGGTGTGTTAGAGCCGGAGTGACTGGATATCCCCATTGTACCTGTCATAAAACCAAATGGTTCAGTTAGTATATGTGATTTTAAAGCAACCATAAATCCAGGTCCAGATGAATTGTGCCCTAGGCTGTTGTGGGAGGCAAGGGAGGTGCCAGATGACTGGAGAACAGCTAATGTTGTTCTGCTGTTGAAGAAGGGTTGTAGAGATAAGCCAGGGAACTATAGACCAGTGAGTCCTACGTCAGTAGTAGGGAACCTATTGGAGAAACCTCTGAAGGAGAGTATCTATTTCTACTTGGAGAGGCAAGGCTTGATCACGGATAATCAGCATGGCTTTGTCAGAGGGAGGTCATGCCTAACAAATTTGATTGAATTATTTGAGGAAGTGACAGGTGTGTCGATGAGGGTAGTGCAGTTGATGTAGTTTATATGGATTTCAGCGAAGCCTTTGACAAGGTCCCACATGGGAGATTTGTAAAGAAGGTAAATGCACATGGGATACAGAATAATTTGATAACATGGATTCAAATTGGCTCAGTTGTAGGAGACAAAGGGTGATGACAGAAGGCTGTTTTAGTGACAGGAAGCCAGTGTCTAGTGGCGTACCACAGAGATCTGTGTTGGGTCCCCTATTATTCATCATTTGTATAAATGACATTGATGACTAGATTAGGATTAGTAAGTTTGCGGATGACACAAAATTTGGCCAGGTGGTTAATAGTGAGCTAAGTGACTTGGACTACAAAAAGATATAGATGGAATGGTCAAATGGACAGATAAGTGGCAGATGGAATTTAACGCTGAAAAGTGTGAGATGATATACTTTGGAAGGAGTAATTTAACAAGGAAGTATTCAATGAATGGCAGGGTACTAGGAAGTTCTGTGGAACAAAGGGACCTTGGCATGTTTGTCCACAGATCTCTGAAGGCAGAAGGGCATGCCAATACGGTGATGAAAAACGCATATGAGACATAAGAACATAAGAAATAGGAGCAGGAGTAGGCCATCTAGCCCCTCGAGCCTGCCCCGCCATTCAACAAGATCATGGCTGATCTGAAGCGAATCAGTTCCACTTACCCGCCTGCTCCCCATATCCCTTAATTCCCTTAGCGATCAGAAATCTATCTACCCATGATTTAAGCATATTCAACGAGGTAGCCTCCACCACTTCAATGGGCAGAGAATTTCCGAGATTCACTACCTTCTGAGAGAAGAAGTTCCCCCTCAAATCTGTTCTGAACCGGCCCCCAATTATTTTGAGGCTGTGCCCTCTAGTTCTGGTTTTCCTTCTAAGTGGAAAGAATCTCTCCACCTCTACCCTATCCAGCCCCTTCATTATCTTATATGTCTCTATAAGATCACCCCTCAGCCTTCTAAACTCTTGTCTTTGTCAATCGAGGCATAGATTACAAAAGCAGTGAAGTCATTTTGGAGTTTTATAGACTTTTGGTGAGACCACGGCTAGAATACTGTGTGCAATTCTGGTTCCACATTATAGGATTCTATGATTTTGTAGAGATTCCATGATTCTTTGAGTGAAGAAATTTCACCTCAGTCGTATATGATTGACCCCTTATGCTGACATTATGCTGCAGATTCGCTAGCCAGCAGAAACAACATGGCCTTTAAAAATCTTCTATGTTTTAATGAGATCACCTCTCATTCTTCTAACTCCAGAGAATGCAGGCCACTTTAATAGGCCTCTCATCATGGGACAATCCTCGCCTCCCAGGGAACAATCTAGTAAACCTTTCCTGTGCTTCTTCCAATGCAAGGATATTCTTTCTTAAGTACAAAGACCAAATCTGCACTTAGTACTGAAATTGTGATGACACCAAAGCCACAATGTCACAACATGAACAATTTATTGCATTTCATCTTTCAATAAACATCTTTCAATAAACTTTACAACAATCTGAGGTCCCGATCTGCTTCAAGAAGACGACCACCATACTGGTACCTAAGAAAAACCAAGCAGCGTGACTTAATGACTATCAGCCAGTGGCTCTGACATCTATCAAAGTGCTTCAAAAGGCTAGTCATGGCACAAATCAATTCCAGCCTCCCAGACTACCTGGATCCACTGCAGTTTGTCTACCACTGCAACAGGTCCACAGCAGACGTCATTTCCCTGGCCCTGCACTCAACCTTGCAATACCTAGATAACAAAGACATCTATGTCAGACTCCTATTTATTGACTACAGCTCAGCCTTCAACACCATTATTCCCACAAAACTCTTCTCCAAACTCCATCGCCTGGGCCTTGGACCACCCTCTGCGACTGGATCCTGAACTTCCTAACTCACAGACTACAATCAGTAAGGAGAGACAACAACACATCTTCCATGATCATTCTCGGCCCCACAAGGCTGTGTTCTCAGCCCCCTACTATACTCATTATACACCTATGACTGTGTGGCCAAATTCCCCTCTAATTAGATTTTCAAGTTTGCTGAAGACACCACCGTAATGGGTCGGATCTCAAACAATAACGAGACAGAGTAGAGGAATCAGATAGTGAACTGGTGTGGCAACAATAATCTCTCCCTCAATGTCAACAAAATGAAGGAGTAGGAATAAACATGTTGGCTGGGATTCCCCAAAAGAATTCTAACTCCTGAAAACTGGAATAAATCCTGCTGCCTTTTTTAGCGGGATTTTCAAAATGAATCTCCCACATTCTGTGCATCACAAAGTGTCCTTGCGTGAATCATGATAAAAATCAAGGAGTGGGGCCTTTTCCCGCTGGAGAGGCCGGCAGCATAGTGCTGAGCAGGCCACTGCGGATACGCCATCTGTCAGAGTGGAGATCAGCGCACGCGCAGTAGCCCCTCACTGCCGCCCTCCTGATCGCTGGCCAGCTCAATTGCTGGTCAGTCCCGTGACCCTGCATCACTGGTGTGCGACCCTCCCCCTACCCCCCCATCACTGGGCTCCTGGACATCTCCATGCCAGCTCCAACCCCTCCCCCCGCCTCGATCTCCACACCCACCCACCCCCAGGCAGTCCCGATCGCCCGGTTTCCATCGTCCGACCGGCAGCCCTGACCTCCACCTTGCAGTCCCAATCCCCCCCTCACCCTGTTGGCCAGCTCTGATCAGCCCTTCCCTCCCTCTGTCACTGATCCCAAGTGCAGAGTGGTAGCGGAACCCCCCAGTCCCACTGATCCCCCCCACAGGCCCCACCCCCAATAAGTCCCACCCCCTCTCGCCCTGCCCCCTTGGCACTGCCCGATGTCTGGTGGGCAGTGCCAAGGTGCACCCTGGGTATTGGCACTTTGCTTCTATTACCCATAGTATAACCATCTATGGTTCAGTACCCATAGTGGTAACCATCTATGGTTCACCACATTCACCCCTCCTTTAAAAACAAAGGCCGGTGGGGCAAAAAAAAGTACGAACTGTCCATATATTCACAAGTTCAGTCGTATCGGAGGTCCGCACTGTCTCTGCGACCTCCGCAGCACTGGTGGTAGCGCTGGTTCTGGTGACCATGGTGACCCTCTCTCCAAGGTGGTGTCCAGTGACTCCTCCAGTTCCTCACGGACGGGTGGACCTCGAGGTGGCGACAATCTCCTGGACTCAGGCAAGCCTCGAGGTGGCAACAATCTCCTGGACTCAGGCAAGCCTCGAGGTGGCAACAATCTCCTGGACTCAGGCAAGCTGTACACGGGAGTAAGAGGATTAAGTGGAGGTCCCGATACTGCCCGCGCCGTGTCAGGAGGGGAGAGAATGGGCAAAGGAACCCTAACCACGGGTGCGGGAGCGACGGGGGTTTCCAGGTCCCCTGCAGGCGCCAGATCTCGGATAGAGACCGTGTCCTCTCGCCTGTCAGGATATGCTGCATAGGCATATTGAGGGTTGGCGTGGAGGAGATGGACCTGTTCAACCAAAGAGTCGGACTTGCGGGTCCTAACATGCCGCCGCAGGAGGACAGGTCCTGAGTACGTCAACCAAGACGCAGTACGTCAACCAAGACGGCAGTGAGGTCCCAGAGGAAGACTTCCTAGGGAAGGTAAACATCCGCTAATGTGGGGTAGCGTTGGTTGCCGTACACAGGAGGGACCGGATTGAATGGAGCGCATCAGAAAGTACCTCTTGCCAACGGGTGACTGGAAGACCCCTAGACCTCAACGCCAGTAAGACAGCCTTCCAGACTGTAGCGTTTTCTCTTTCGACTTGCCCGTTACCCCTGGGGTTGTAACTCATAGTCCTACTTGAGGCAATTCCTTTAGAGAGCAGGTATTGCCTCAAGTCGTCGCTCATAAATGATGAACCCCTATCACTGTGGATATAACTGGGGTAGCCGAACAGGGTAAAAAGACTCCGCAGAGCTTTGATGACCGTGGCAGCGGACATGTCAGAACAGGGAATGGCAAAAGGGAATCGGGAGTACTCGTCAACCACGTTGAGGAAATACACATTCTGATCTGTCGAACGAAGGGGGCCCTTGAAATCAACACTCAGTCGTTCAAAAGGGGGAGTGGCCTCAATGAGGTGTGCCCTATCAGGTCAGTAGAAGTGCGGCTTGCATTCAGCACACACCTGGCAGCTTCGAGTTATCGACCTGACATCCTCTATGGAGTAGGGCAGATTCCGGGCCTTTACAAAATGGAAGAGCTGAGTGATCCCCGGATGGCAGAGATCATTGTGGAGGGCCTGTAGCCGGTCCTCCTGCACACTGGCACATGTTCCACGCGACAGGGCATCTGAGGGCTCATTGAGCTTCGCCGGATGGTACATGATATCATAGTTGTCGGTGGAGAGTTCGATTCTCCACCTCAAGATTTTATCATTTTTAATTTTTCCCCTTAACGTGTTGTTGAACATGAATGCTACGGACCGCTGGTCCGTGAGCAGGGTAAATCGTTTTCCAGCCAAATAATGGCGCCAATGCCGTACAGCCTCCACAATGGCCTGAGCCTCTTTTTCCACAGAGGAGTGCCGAATTTCAGGGCCTTGGAGGGTGCGAGAGAAAAAGGCGACGGGCCTGCCTGCCTGGTTAAATGTGGCGGCCAGGGCGAAATCAGATGCATCACTCGCCACCTGGAAGGGGATGGACTCATCGACAGCGTGCATCGTGCCTTTCGCGATGTCAGCTTTTATCCCTTCAAAGGCTAAACGAGCCTCTGCTGCCAGGGGAAAAGAGGTAGATTTTATGAGCGGACGGGCTTTGTCCGCATAATTGGGAACCCACTGTGCGTAATACGAGAAGAAGCCTAAGCATCTTCTCAGTGCTTTGATGCTAGTGGGTAGGGGAAGTTCAAGGAGGGGACGCATACGGTCTGGATCGGGGCCGATGACCCCGTTTTCCACCACGTATCCGAGGATTGCTAGGCGGTGCTTGCTGAATACCCACTTCTCCCTGTTATAGGTCAGATTCAGGCGAGACGCAGTGCGTAAAAGCTTCAGGAGGTTGGCGTCGTGGTCCTGCTGGTCATGGCCGCAGATAGTGACGTTGTCCAGGTACGGAAAGGTAGCCCGTAGCCCGTTTTGGTCCACCATTCGGTCCATCTCACGCTGGAAGACCGAGACCCCATTAGTGACGCCAAAAGGGACCTTTAAGAAGTGGTAGAGACGGCCATCCGCCTCAAAGACCGTGTATTTTCGGTCCTCTGGGTGAATGGGGAGCTGGTGGTAGGCTGACTTCAAGTCGATGGTGGAGAACACTCGGTACTGCGCAATCTGGTTGACCATGTCAGGTATGTGCGGGAGAGGGTACGCGTCCAGCTGCGTGTATCTATTAATGGTCTGACTATAGTCTATGACCATCCGGGGCTTGTCTCCAGTCTTAACCACCACGACTTGCGCTCTCCATGGGCTAGTGCTAGGTTGAATGATTCCTTCCCTGAGGAGCCGCTGAACCTCAGATCGAATAAAGATCCAATCCTCAGCGCTGTAACGCCTGCTCTTAGTTGCGATGGGCTTGCAGCCTGGCACGAGATTTTCAAATAAAGAAGGCGGGGTGATTTTGAGTGTCGAGAGACTGCACGTGGAGCGCGCTGGGCAATTTGGAGGCTGCTGTTCTCCCACTGAAAGTGGAGGGAGTGGCCCATCATACTGCAGGGTCAGACTCCTCAGGTGGACCATAAAGTCTAGTCCCAGGAGTACTGGAGCGCAAAGGTGCGGTAACACGAGGAGCCTGAAGTTCTCATAAACTGTGCCCCGCACCGTTAGAGTTACCACGCAGCTCCCAAGAATGGTAACAGATCGGGACCTCGACGCCATAGAGATTGTCTGCCTGACAGTTTGTACTCGGAGAGCGCACCGTTTCACGGTATCCGGATGAATGAAACTCTCCGTGCTCCCGCTGTCAAACAGACAATGTATCAGGCGTCCGTTTACCTCTATGTCCATCATGGACTTGTCGAGTCTGTGAGGCTTGGCCTGGTCCAGGATGATTGACGCCACTGTTGGATCCCGAGTGCAACTGTAGGCAGCTGAGATGTTCGATGATGAGGACCCCTGCTGGTCGTTTGCGGCCAGTGTCGACCAAAATGGCTGCACCCATGGACCGCACGTGGTCGATGGCGTTGAAAGTGGCGGCACTCGCAGGTCGCACGTGTCTTGCGTCATCGTCCTCAGGAATGGCGGCACCCGTGAATCGCACGTGGTTGAAGACATCGACGAAGCTGGAGACGAGGAGACGGATCCTGGAGAGTCACACGCAGCACTGCTTGGCTTCGAAGGGGGCTTCGCTCGGCACACTTTAGCATAGTGCCCTTTCTTTCCACAAGCGGAGCAAAATACCGTCCTGGCCGGACATCTCTGGCGAGGGTGCTTCGCCAATCCACAGAAATAGCACCGTGGGCCTCCTGGAGCTGCCGCAGCCGTCAGGTCCGAGGTTGAAAGCATGATCGCGCAGTTCCTAGGAGCCGCTGGGTAGAGTTGAGTCGGTGGCTGTACTTGCCACGATGTTCCCACGTGGTCGGTGGGGTAAGTTTCAAAACTTCTGGAGGCCGTTTCCATCGCATCAGCCGATTCCACCGTCTTAGCTAGGTCCAAGTTACCCTGCTCTAGCAGCCGCAGGTGAATATAGGATGAGCCGATTCCCGCCACGAACGCATCTCGGATCAGATCGTTAGTGTATTGAGTAGCCGACACTGGCTTGCAATTGCAGGCTCTGGCTAGCTGCTGAAGTTCGCGCAGGTACTGTCCCGTCGTTTCGCCGGGCTGCCGCCGTCGAGTGGCTTGTAGGTGACGAGCATGAATCTCGTTTGGCGGTTTATGGTACAGCTTCGTGAGTAATTCGATGGCCTCTTTGTAGTCTTGGGAATCGCGGATTGTTGCATACACAGTGTCGCTTACCCTTGCGTGGAGGACCTGCAATGGATCGGCGTCGTTTTGGACTGCTGTTGAGGCGTCGATATAATCCTGGAAACTCTTCAACCAATGGTCAAAAGTGTTCGACACTCCTTACTAAGGTAAGCCGATTGGGTTTTAACATTTGCTCCATGGTTTTTTTTTCCAAAACAAAAATTGTTGCTAATAAAATTGATGCGCGATTAATTCACTCGGGTGGCTGGATCGTACCCGGGAAATAAAGGCTTTTATTAGCAACAAGAATAGAGCATACTGCTTAACAATACAATCCCAGACTAAAGGGTCACTAGGAAGTGCAGTGACCTGTATACTCCTATAGGAAGGCGGAGCCAACCGGAGTGTACCACAGAACAATGCCATCATGTGGAACACCGCAACCCTAACCCCAACAGTAACAAGCGTATCATATGTACAAGTACCCATAGTGATAACCATCTATGGTTCAGTACCCATAGTGGTAACCATCTATGGTTCACCACACTATGGCCCTGTATAACTGCAGCAAGATGGCAAGACAAGCTCCTGTACTCAAATCCTCTCGCTATGAAGGTCAACATACTGTTTGCTTTCTTTTGCCTGCTGCACCTGCATGCTTACCTTCAGCAACTAGTGTACAAGGACATCCAGATCTCTTTGCACATTTCCCTCTCTCAATTTATGGCCATTCAGATAAAATAACCTGCCTTCAAGTTTTTGTTACCAAAGTGGTTAACTTCACATTTATCCACATTATACTGCAACTGCCATGCATTTGCCCACTCACTGAACGTGTTCAAATCACTATGAAACATCTCTGTATCATCCTCAAAGTGCATCGTCCCACCCAGCTTTGTGTCATCTGCAAAAACATTTAGTTCCCTCACCTAAATCATTAATATATATTGTGAATAGCTGGGGTCCGAGCACCGACCCTGCGGTACCCCACTAGTCACTTCCTGCCATTTGGAAATGACGGGCCATGCTCTAGTTTGCTGCCTGTGAAGATAAAGATGCAGGGGTAGAGAACTAGAATGCAAACCGAGCCTCATAAATTGGGCTTTGGTAGGATTTTAAACCAGAAAGAAGGGGGGCTGGGAACGGATGCAAAATGCGTAAGCAAGAAGGCAAAAGCAATAAAAGCTAAGAGTATCAGAGCTAAGATCAGACTATTTTAAAGAACAAGGGTAGCATCAATCATGAGGGAACAAGCACAGTTATAATAGAGAAATAGAAAAGGACTATTAAAGATAAAGGGCACAACTACTAAAGATGAATCAAATTGCCTGCGCAGTTATTTTTTTCAAAAATTATTTTGTAGGATATCGTGTTGCTGACAATGCAGCATTTGTTGCCCATTCCTAATTGCCCTTTTCTTATGAGTTTGACTACTTTGGGGAATACTGTTTATTTTTTTTTACATTTACTTTACCTGTTGGAGAATGTCTAACTTGCACTCCAATTCAAAGACTGAACTGAAGTGTCTCAAACTAAAGATAGCAGCTGTGGCAATGCAGTACAGTCTTGCTGCCCTCGAATTCTCACAGATTACAAGCTCTGCACACAAACTGCACTACCATTTCTAGTTTTTATTTATTAGTATTTTTAAATGTAACAATTGCTTGAGATCTGAGTTATATTTAGACATCCTGTAATTAGTTTGTAGCCGCTGTGTTGCTTAATTCCAGGAAACCATGTAATGGCATCCTCTCCTCACAAGGCAGCAAAATTGGACCTTCTGTTCCAGATAAATGATTGTTTAATAAAGTATTGTCCTTTTCCAGATTTTCCTGGCATTAGTTTCTTTCTAGACAGCTCAGATTGATAACCAAAGGATGCCTTTAAACTATATCCCAAACTGTTTTCAGGATTTTGTTTCCATTGTATTTACTTACTGATAAAAGCACAGTCACAATAGAGCCAGTGATATGTGTGCTTTAATTCAGTCTTGAGGTTTGGTTAATGAATATAAATTGTTGATGCTGACGCTATTAGATTACAGTATTATATACAGTATTAACTACAAAGCTTACTCTATTTTCATTTTAAAACATCAATATAAATGTAATTTTTTACTCAGATATATTATTTCCAGTGTGTTTTCTTAAAGGGGCAGGATAAGACTTGGGGAAAAGCCATTCATTTGGTATCAGGCATCTTCTATTCGAAAATGCATTTGGGTGTTTATTTCAGCCTCTAGTCCACAATGTTCTCAAAATGTGATGTGCACTGCAGTGTAGGTGGTGTGCACACCCTTGTACTGAAAATTTGTGCACAAGCGAATCCTAGGCTCATTAAGTCCTTGATTCAATGCAACTAACTCATGGGACTCAGCCAACGTTGTCTACCTCATATGCTGCAGGCAAGGATGTCCCGAGGCATGCTATATCGGCGTGACCATGCAGACGCTTTGGCAATGGATGAACGAACACTGTGCAACAATCACCAGGCAGGAGCATTTCCTTCCTGTCGGGGAACACTTCAGCAGTTAAGGGCATTCAGCCTCCGATCTTCGGATAAGCATTCTCCAAGGCGGCCTTCAAGATACATGACAACGCAGAATCGCTGAGCAGAAACTGATAGCCAATTTCTGCACGCATGAGGACGGCCTCAAATGGGATCTTGGGTACATGTCACACTACATGTAACCCCCACCATTTGGCCCGGGCTTGCAAAATCCTACTAACTGTCCTGGTTTGAGACAATTCACACCTCTTTAACCTGTGATTATCCCTCTCTGCACTCACATTGTCTGTGCCTGTAAAGACCCGCATCCCAACCATTAACTTGCAATTCAGTCTCTGTCTATATATGCCGTGTTTGTGAACCCACCTCTCCACTTACCTGATGAAGGAGCAGCGCTCCGAAAACTCATGAAACCAAATAAACCTTTTGGACTTCAACCTGGTGTTGTGAGACTTCTTACTGTGCCCACCTCAGTCCAATGCCGGCGTCTCCACATCAATGCAAATGAGGCAGTCACACCATTATGTCATCAGGTTTCCTGATCATTATTCAAGTCACACAACAGCTGTTTTGAAATGGAAAATACCAGTCTATTTTTTAAAAATGCAGTCACTTCTGCCCTTTGCTACTCTTGTTGATCCACCTGTTTGCTCAGTACCTTCATGTCCCTTACCTCTTGGCAAAATTGTTTCTCTGTGTTGGGGAAGTATACAGCATTGAGTGAGCAACGGAAGCCTTTCACTGGCCATGTATGATTTCAGCCAATGACGTAAGTTACGATATGTTTATCCTTTGACATTTGGCCCTACCCATTGTTTGCAGGGAAGAAAGTTATGACTGGAGTGAGATGGTTCAATCCCAAAATTATTGATCATTCAAATGTAAATTTAATAGCTTTATTTTGGAAAATAATATTTTGCAATGAAGTATATGAGTATTTGAAACTTGTGTATTAAGTGCTACATTCTTGGGAGGAACAAGCGATTTTGGACCTATGGTTCCCAAAGCTTTTCATTACTAGTGCCTTTCATCCTTTCCTGTCTGAGTCTGCTGAAGTTTAATTAAATGCTATGATTTGCTCCATATAGTAAAGCCTACCCTGTACTTGGATAGGTAATGTCTCTGCTTAGTATGCTAGAACAGCTGCAGAGAAATACTTCATTGTGACACATGTCTCTACCAACTGATGATCAAGAGGATCACCGGGATCTTAACAGCATACCTTTGTTGCTTGGACATGTTAGGAGGGACTCTGCAGTGTGGTGCAAATTGCATGTCAAGAATAACTGCTGCCTGCTGTTCACAGCTGCAACCTTCATAAAAGGCTAACCTTTGACATTGCTGGTGAGAAGCCTGTGGCTCATTTGAAACTAAAACTACAGTCACATTGATCAACACTCAGGGGACTCCTCTGTGACTGCTGCTAAGGGCATCAGAACACATCTTAGCAATGCCCTGTGCAACAGTTTCTAGCTTTGATAACACCAACTTAGTCTCTTCAGATAAAGAAATGTTTGCTCAATTGATTATCCATTTTACAACATGACAACGCATCAGGCCTACATGAACAAAGAACAAAGAAAATTACAACACAGGAACAGGCCCTTCAGCCCTCCAAGCCTGCACCAACCATGCTGCCCGACTGAACTAAAACACCTCACCCTTCCGGGCACCATATCCCTCTATTCCCATCCTATTTATTCACTTGTCAAGACGTCCCTTAAAAGTCACTACCTTATCCACTTCCACTACCTCCCCCGGCAACGAGTTCCAGGCACCCACTATTCTCTGTGTAAAAAATCTGCCTCGTACATCTCCTTTAAACCTTGCCCCTCGCACCTTAAACCTGTGCCCCCTAGTAATTGACTCTTCCAACCTGTGAAAAAGCTTCTGACTATCCGCTCTGTCCATGCCTCTCATAATCTTGTAGACTTCTATCAGGTCTCCCCTCAACCTCCGTCGCTGCAGTGAGAACAAACCAAGTTTCTCCAACCTCTCCTCAAAGCGAATGCCCTCCATACCAGGCAACATCCTGGTAAATCTTTTCTGTACCCTCTCCAAAGCCTCCACATCCTTCTGGTAGTGTGACGACCAGAACTGAACACTATATTCCAAGTGCAGCCTAACTAAGGTTCTATAAAGCTGCAATATGACTTGCCAATTTTTAAACTCAATACCCCGGCCGATGAAGGCAAGCATGCCATATGCCTTCTCCACCTGCATTGCCACTTTCAGTGATCTGTGTACCTGTACACCCAGATCCCTTTGCCTATCAATACTCTTAAGGGTCTGCCATTTACTATATATTTCCTATCTGTATTAGACCTTCCAAAATGCATTACCTCACATTTGTCCGGATTAAACGCCATCTGCCATCTCTCCGCCCAAATCTCCAACTGATCTATATCCTGCTGTATCCTCTGATGGTCCTCATCACTATCCGCAAAGTCACCAACCTTTGTGTCATCTGCAAACTTACTAATCAATCCAGTTACATTTTCCTCCAAATCATTTATATATATTACAAACAGCAAAGGTCCCAGCACTGATCCCTGAGGACCACCACTTGTCACAGCCCTCCATTCAGAAACGCACCCTTCCACTGCTACCCTCTGTCTTCTTTGACCAAGCCAGTTTTGTATCCACCTTGCCAGCTCACCTCTGACTCCATGCGACTTCACCTTCTGCATCAGTCTGCCATGAGGGATCTTGTCAAAGGCCTTACTGAGGTCCATGTAGACAACATCCACTGCCCTACCCTCATCAATCATCTTCGTCACTTCCTCGAAAAACTCGATCAAGTTCGTGAGACATGACCTCCCGTTCACAAAACCATGTTACCTCTCACTAATACGTCCACTTATTTCCAAGTGGGAATTAATGCTGTCTCGAAGAATCCTCTCCAATAATTTCCCTACTACTGATGTAAGGCTCACCGGCCTGTAATTACCTGGATTATTCTTGCTATCCTTCTTAAACAAAGGGTAAAATTAAAAAAGTACCCTTTTCTGCATGACTGTAATCTTGTCTTGAAAAAGAACAGCAGAATGTCACTGCCTATTTGCTTTCAGTGTACTTTGTTTTTAAACTGAAGTGTTAATTTATGTTTTATGTAAGTGCCTGGAAGGATTCTATAGCGCTTTGTAGGGTTGAGAATAGTGGTAGCCCTTACTGTTACTTTGGCGCAAGGTCAATAGTTTAATATTCAAACAGGTCATCATAAACCACCTCATTTAACTAGTCACAGAAATTCTTTTACAGATGATATTCATTCTTTATCTAATCAATTGAACATTATATTTACCAAAAGGTGAAAGATCTTTCAGAAGAGATTTTCCAACTAGATTTGTTAAAGAAGCAGGAAGAAGGCTTGAAGAGGCAAAAAGAGGAAATAACCAAGGAAAATCATATCTTATACGAAGCTCTGGTAAGGTTTTTTGACCCTTGTACTGAGCATATTTCTAATTTTGATTAGAAGTTAGAATATTACACATTGAAGTAAGATATAATAAACTGTAGCCAGTCGGACGAATAGGATGAGAGAATTCGGCTTGGTGTTTGCAATTTTCCAACTGTTTTTCCCATTCTATTAATATAGCTGTGTATTGAAGAATGGTTCCTCTCAAAATGTGTACTCATCTATTCGATACAAATATGTATTGCCCTGATAGGTATATCCATATTTTATTTTCCTATATTTATTTCTCCTTCAATTTTGACTCAGTGGCAATTAAGGCACAGAGATGCATATCCAAATTATTCTTGCCCAGAAAGTTAGTTGGTGTAGGAATAGAACTGGAACCAATTTTTATATACTTTTATATTTATTTGCAGAGTGATAAATTATGAGCATAACCTCCTAACTCAACAACCATGGTTTCAGTTTGTGTCCATTTAAAGACATTCAAGTAAATAAACAGTTAATGTCTACCAACTACAATAAAATACAGTTAACAGGAGAGATTATATCCTTTAAAAAGACTTAATAATATGTGCAAACAAAATTTCAAAGCAAATCATTAAAAAATCTCTATATCCTGTAAAATAATAGCATAGTGAGACACCGCTCCTCCAGGACTGCTTACAATTTGTTTTATTAAGACAAACGCTTGATGATTTGCATCCAAGCAATTAACCTAAGATTTTCTTTTTCTCAGCATTCAAGCAAGCAAGGCCAGTCACTCATTTTCGTTGAGTGTAGGGTTATCACATTAAATGATTGGGTGGGATTCTCCCAAAACAATTTTCAGTGTTGAATTCGTGTAAAAACTGGAGTAAATCTCTCTGTTTTTTCAGTGGGACTTTCAAAATGAATCTTCGAGTGCACTAGCGTAAATCTCGCGTGAAATGAATGTGTGGGGCTTATTCCCACCGGAGAGGCTAGCAGCATAGCGCTGAGTGGGCTACTGCGCATACGGCGATCTGTCAGTGCCACGATTGGCACATGCACAGTAGCCCCGTGCTGCCAGCCTCCTGACCGCTGGCCAGCCCGATTGCCGGCCAGCCCCACACTGGCACACAGAACCCCCCCCATGCCCTGATTGCTGGCTGCCCAGACCTATCCGGGCCAGCCTCAACACCCCCCCAACCCCCCCCCTCATCCCTCAGCCTCGACTCCGCCCTCCCCCCCCCCCGCCCCCCCACCCCCGGCAGGCCGAACCCACCCTGATGGCTAGCCCCAATTGCTGGCCTCCCTCTCTCTGTCATTCAGAGTGACAGCAGTACCCCCACCCCAACTAATCTCCCCCCAAGAGGCCCCACTCCCATTAGGTCCCTTTCCCATTAGGCCCCACCCTCTTGGCACTGCCTGATGCCTGGTGGGCAGTGCCAAAGTTCCCGCTTGAGCATTGCCACTTTACCTGTTGGGCAGTGCCAGAGGGCCAGACTGGCACTGAGAAGCTGGCAATACCCAGGGGGCTCCCCCCCTTACCCCCAACCTCCTGGGGAGCCTCCATGGCCCCACTTCACTCCAGCTGGTTCAGGCCACCAGCTCCTCGCAAGTGCAGTGGGCTGGGAGAATCACCCACATGATCCTTATAACACATAGTGGGTATACCATTTGTTCAAGAGGTTAAATGAGAATGACAGCCATTGACATCAAGGTAGCATTTGATCGAGTGTGACATCAAGGAGACCTAACACAATTGAACATCCAAACATACCAATTAAAAGTCAGTGGGAATGAAGGGAATACTCTCCACTGGGTGGAGACATACTTAACACAATGGGAGATTGTTGTATTTGCTGGAGGCCAATTATCTTTGCCTTAGGACATCGCTAAATGAGTTCTTCAAGGTATTGTCCTAGACTCAAGCACCTTCAAATGCTTCAGCTTCAATTACAATCTCCAACATGAGAGAATGTAACCATTTTTCCTTAACATTCAAGAATGTTACCATCGCTAAATCCTCCACTATCAAAATCCTGGGGGTTACTACTGACCAGAAACTGAACTGGATCAGCCATATAAATACTGTGACTCTAAGAGCAGAACAGAAACTGGGAATTCTGCGACAAGTAGCTCACTTACTGCCTCACCAGAGCCTGTCCACCATCTACAATGCACAAGTCAGGAGTGTGATGGAATATTCTCCAGCAACATTCAAGAAACTCTCCCGCCACCCAGGATAAAGCAATCCCCTGGATTGGCACCCCTTTCATACCTTAAATGTTCATGCCCTCCACCACCGATGCAAAATAGTAGCAATACATACCATGTACAAAGTACGCAGCAACAATTCACCAGACCTCCTCCAACAGCTTTTTCTGAATCTATAATCTCTACCACGAAGAAGGACAAGAGCGGCAGATGCATAGGGCACCATCACCAGTAAGTTCCGTTCCAAATCATGCACTATCCTGACTTGGAACTATATTGTTGTTCCTTCACAGTGGCTAGATCAAACTCCTGGAACTCACTTTCTAACAGCACTGTGGGTGTACCTGCACCAGATGGGTTGCAGCGGTTTAAGAAGCTGGCTCACCAACACTTGTCAAGGGCAATTCGAGTTGGGAAACAAATGTTGGCCTTTCCAGTGAGACCCACATCCTATAAAAGAATTACTGAAATCTTCAGTACACCCATTATATAGAATTTCATTTAAAATATTTTATAAAGGTAACCCCATATTCACTGCCCTCACAAAAACCAGCGTTTCAGCAACTATAATACTTTTAGCAATTATTTTTATTTTCTTGACTTCCCAAGCCGAAAGCAATCAGTTCGCAATTTGACACATCAGAAATATTTTGAAACCAGATGCACGCGAATTCCCATCAGGAAGATTAACATGTGAAACATCACTAAAAATGACTACCACAGATGTTGACGTACGTTTTGAAGCCTCAAAATCCATTCAAAGTCGACTTGTATACTGAGTATATTCAAAAGAATGGGCCTGTAATTTTCTTGGAATGGCCATCACTGGCGGTTTGCCACTCTGGAAGGACCTAGCTTAGTTGAAATTCCAAAGCCCTTGTCTTGCCTGATCTCCTGGGTGAGATAGGAGCAGCAAAGTATGCGCCAGATGCATCAGCATGGAGTAAGTGGAGCATAGAGAGGGAAGATCCTTTTTATGGCACTGGCTGCCTTAAAGAAGGTGTTTAAGAGAACAATTTAAAGGGAGGAGGTGGGGAGGGAGGGGGCGGCGGTTCAGACATCAGATGGGGTACAGAGCCAGACCAAATTGGGAGGGGGTGGGTACCCTGGGGATTCATTCTGGGTGTTTAAAGTAGTTACTCTAGAATTAGAATGGGTTTTTCCTCTCCACTGTTTCAGAATAACTATGAGGGTAAAACGGGTAGAACTATCTGAAGTTGGAAATTTAAATCACTTTGTCGGTTTGTTCCTAGCCCAATGCAGTTGTCCAGGGAATTGACGCTGGGGAACCCTGGGTTATCCCTCTTCCACTCCTCTATGCTCTTGACCCCACTGCAAAAAACCCCTTATCACTAATTCAGCCTTGCCAGTCCCAAGCCTCCATGTAAGAGTCCATTCTGCTACTTCCCTCCCGTTGTTGTAGCCTTAATCAAGAAAAACTGCTGACATTACACACACCAGCACAAAGCTGACAGGTACATGGCACCTTTAAACTATCATGAACCAGGTGCCATAAGATTCCCATGTGCCGCTGACTTTACCTTGAAGGTAAAACAAAATGTTAAAATTTTACACTAATGAGTATTCATGGCACACAGATGTATTACACGTAGGAACCTGTCACAGGCTGGTGCAATGCTTGGTATGCCACAAACATGCTGCTGACTTTATTTCTGCATTTCAACTGCTGTTGGGAAATTGAAATTTCCCATCTCACTTAATTACTTCATCACCTTTCCCATTCCTTTGGACTTCATAAAATGAGCCCCTTTATTTCTGGCTTTATTTCTTTTAGGAAGCAACAACACCAAAGCCATACCTTGTTTCTTCTTTGGTAGGTACATAACCACTTTATTCTTCCACTGGTCAGATGGTTCAGCCTCTGGGAACATTGGAGGGTAATCATATTTTGACCATTTACACTTATTTTCTGCCATTTTTCCAAATGACTAATTTCTATCTGAATATCTTTTGTTGGAAGGTAACTATCGTTTGCTTCCAAGTCTTCTCCTTAAAGCCAGTGGTGAAGTGTAGAACTGGAGCCAATCATTACTCACTTTTCCCGTTACTTAGGAGGTGTATGCTTTTAATGTGCAACTAACTCACTAACCAGTTTCTGTCTGTATCCATTTCGAGAGATTCAAACAAATCACCAGTTAATGCTCGCCTTCTGGACAGAATTAAACACAACTAATACACAATTAACAAAAGTCAAGGTAATCTGTGGCTTTGAGGGGAACCAGGAGATGGTTTTCTTCTGTCAATTTGTAATTTAATTTTTTGTTTGTGTTTAGACATTAAATACTTCAGACAGGGTTCATATAGTGTTGCAGGGAATTGATGTTTCAATGTGAAAACAGTGGTAGAATGCTTATTCATCCCTGCAGAATCCTGTATGAATTTTTGCTGTTCATTATGCTGTTAGAAGAAATGATGGGAGTTGAGCTATTGGCTAGAATTCACTGGTCCCACATGCTACCACTGCCAATGAGAACAGAGAATTTGGTGCTCAGCCAAAACTCCATTCACAGCAATGGGACTGGAGAATCACAGGCGCAGGCAACGTTGGAGAATTTCGGGCATTGTCTAACATGTTTGAAGTGAAAATCAAAGTGTGAGTCACCTTGGTTAAACTCTTCCATGCCTTCAAGAATATAGCCAAAAAACAGCTGGGAGCATGTCACATTCGCTGTCGAAATGGCACAGGCTTTGGATTGTTTGATGGAGAATGATAATTTGTTTACATAAAATAATGATTATTGCTATATTGTACAATATGTGCATGCAATTTATTGAATGAAATTTTAATATTTGAAGTATAAGTTATTACTGTCTTGTCAAATTCATTGTTCTGGTTAAGTAAAACAGGTGATGTGTATTAATTGACCTTGAACACTGATAAACAGAGGAGACCACAGCTATGTTCATGACCAGGTGGCCGTAGGGAGGAAGCACATGGTGTCCACCAGCACCCTTCAGGCCTTCCATGACTGATAGGTGCCATGGGGCTGAAGTGCATCATCATCCCAGTAATAACATTTTGGTTTAGTTAGTTAGGTTTCCTTTGACGTTTTGTTTTAGTTGCAATACCCCACCAGGGACTGTCACCCCTCTTTAATTTGTTTATTTCACTGTTTAGTTTAAAGATAGTTTGAAGTTTCCTTTATAACTTTTCATTTTTTTATTACAATGCCCTACAAGGGGCTGTCACCTCCTCTTTTTGATCTAATTTATTGATTTTTTTTGTTCTATTAAAAGAGTATAAATGGGGGTTAGCTGGGACACTGGGTTGTGTGGGTGGGGAGCTGTAAGACTTTTTAAGTCAATAAAATTCCTAAATAAAGAAAAGCTATGTGTCTGGGTTTTGGCTTCACCAATCAGCTTGGATCCTATTATCATCAGTTTCTTTGCCAGAGATCTAGAGCAGTGTAATTAATATCTTTGATTTTGAACTGTCTTTTTAATTTTTGCAGAGCACAAGGATAGAAGAGCAAAGGAAATAAAACTAAATTATCCTCCTTTATTCCATGAATCTTGCGCAGTAAAGCTGTAGTTTGATGAAATAAATCATAATGAAATTGCAAATATTGACAAAACTTCAAATTGCTAACCGTTTTGGTCTTAAAACTATCTAGCAGCATGTTTTCTCCCTTATAGGAGGAAAAGAAAAAGAAAATTGCTGAGGAAAGGGAGAAATTTGTTGAAGAGATTTCACAATTCAATGCTGAATATGACCTACTAAGTAACAGAACAATTACAATTGAAATCAATGCAAAGTCAAAAATATTTGACTTGGAAACAGAAGCTAAGCGCCTGAAAAATGGTTAGTATGTTTCTTTTAGTCACGTTTTATTAGTTTATAGTGTCGACTTCAATTTATGAAACAGATTTTATAATTTTTATAAATTCTTCAGATTAAGGATTAGAGAATTGCTTTAAAAAATTCTACAAAATAGTATTTACAATTAAATTACATGAAATGGCATTAGACACTGAGTTGCAGGTCTATGGTGCGCATACAAAATTTTTACTGAGGTCAAGATTCCACCGCATTGAATATGCCATTGATACTGAATTTTATTAATTTATATGAAGTTACAGTTATAATAGTCAGCAGCACATTGATGAACAAAGTGCTATAAAGAACATTACACATCACATAACTTCCAGTTCCATTGCTTTATTTGCTATTTTACAATTGTGTGAAGTATCGGTGAACAGTGCATTTGGCTTATTCTGTGTGGTGGAATCTTGATCTCAGTGCAAATTCTGTTTGGACACCAGAGATCTGCAAAGCATTTTGTTTCCTTACTGCAACAGTATTTCTTTAAATTCCCACCTTGTGCCATTCCTTGTTTTCAGGCCATCTCTCTTGTGCTTTACTCACCCCTCTCCCTCTCATACCACTCCAGTACATTACCCATTCCCCTGTTTCGTATGCAATCCCTATCCATCCCTGTCATCCCAATCCCACCCCCATTCTATACTACCATGCTGTTCTCCCTTGCAGGCCATCCCCCCTCCCTGATGCTCTCAGTCCTTCCCATGCCACATTCCCCCCCGCCGGGGTAGCCCCCTTATCCTCCCATGCTATCCACGCCCATATCATGTTGGGGCCCCCACAAATTCTGATACTGACCCTCACCATATTACCAGGGTAACTTTCTTGTCGGGCTTCCCTTGCCTTTGGTTATCTTTTTACTCCCACCTGAGCCCTACACCGTGGAGGGAGAAAGAGTCGGCACCTCAACTGACCGTATCCCGGAGACAGTATGTTGGCATTTCACCTGAATACATCCTGGACACGAGAGAGGTTTGGTTCCTCATTTGATTATATGCCAGGAAGCTTTTACTTGCAGTTAGCAAACGCTTCCCAATGCACCATTTTACAAACTATTATGTATCTCATCCCAGTAAAAAAAAGATTTCATTTTTGCTACTTACCACTGTCCCATTCAGAAGTGGTGTGGAAAACTAAATATGCCTCATATGAGTGACATTTGTATCTCTCAGTTTAATTTAATACAATAACTGGAGTAATTTTTCTTTATATCTGTTAGCAACCAATTTGCCGCAACAATATATTTACAAATTTGTCACGTATCGTTATCCCAATAGAAAGATTTCACTTTGAATGTCACTTCCGTCCCAGTTGAAACTGAAGCTAAATCCCAGGCGCAGCCATCAAAGAAACCCACCACAGACACACCTTACAATAACATTTTATTGCAACATAAGATACCAAGAGTTTTTGTGAGTTTTTGACCCATTTTGTAGAAACCATCTTGAAAAAAGGGAGAAGATCCTAAACCAACAGACACATCCCTTAAACTGACCATTCAAAACACCCTGAATAGACAAAATCTTATTATAGATGGAATCAATATAAGTTTGTCTTACTAACATAATGGGCAGAATTTTTTGAAAATCGGCAAAGATCAACGGCAGGCAGGAAAAGTGGTATTAAGCCCACTAATGGCAAAAGCAGCATCCCCTGCCATATAGTAAGCACTTAGTCATGTGATGATACTGTGCTTTTGATATATTTTATGTTTCTGTAGAATGTTTAAAATTCAGCTTTATTATGCAGGTAGTCAATATGTCTGGAAAACATTCAGCTCAGATGCTAGCAAAGTAGGGGGCAATTCTCCCAGCCCACTGTGCTGCTCGAGTAGCAGGCTTCCCACTGGGCGTCACGGCCTCCATGAATCTCTGGCACTAAGGTTTCCAGCATCAAAGAACAAAGAACAAAGAAAATTACAGCACAGGAACAGGCCCTTCAGTCCTCCAAGCCTGTACCGACCATGCTGTCCGACTGAACTAAAACCCCCTACCCTTCCGGGGACCATATCCCTCTATTCCCATCCTATTCATGTATTTGTCAAGACACCCCTTAAAAGTCACTACCATATCCACTTCCACTACCTCCCCCAGCAATGAGTTCTAGGCACTCACTACTCTCTGTGTGAAAAATCTGCCCCGTATATCTCCTTTAAACCTTGCCCCTCGCACCTTAAACCTGTGCCCCTAGAAATTGACTCTTCCATCCTGGGAAAAAGTTTCTGACTATCCACTCTATCCATGCCTCTCATAATCTTGTAGACTTCTATCAGGTCGCCCCTCAACCTCCGTCGTTCCAGTGAGAACAAACCAAGTTTCTCCAACCTCTCCTCATAGCTAATGCCCTCCATACTAGGCAACATCCTGGTAAATCTTTTCTGTACCCTCCCCAAAACCTCCACATCCTTCTGGTAGTGTGGTGACCAGAATTGAACACTATATTCCAAGTGCTGCCTAACTAAAGTTCTATAAAGCTACAACATGACTTGCCAATTTTTAAACTCAATGTCCCGGCCGATGAAGGCAAGTAAGCCTTCTTGACTACCTTCTCCTCCTGTATTGCCACTTTCAGTGACCTGTACACCCAGATCCCTTTGCCTATCAATACTCTTAAGGGTTCTGCCATGTACTGTATATTTCCTATCTGTATTAGACCTTCCAAAATGCATTACCTCACATTTGACCGGATTAAACTCCATCTGCCATCTCTCTGCCCAAGTCTCCAACTGATCTATATCCTGCTGTCGCTGTCCTCATCACTATCCGCAAATCCACCAACCTTTGTGTCATCCGCAAACTTACTAATCAAACCAGTTACATTTTCCTCCAAATCATTTATATATATTACAAACAGCACTGATCCCTGAGGAACGCCACTTGTCACTTGAAATGCACCCTTCCACTGCTACCCTCTGTCTTCTTTGACTGAGCCAGTTTTGTATCCACCTTGCCAGCTCACCTCTGACCCCATGCGACTTCACCTTCTGCACCAGTCTGCCATGAGGGACCTTGTCAAAGGCCTTACTGAAGTCCTTATAGACAACATCCACTGCCCTACCCCCATCAATCATCTTCGTCACTTCCTTGAAAAATTCGATCAAGTTTGTGAGACACGACTTCCCCTTCACAAAACCATGTTGCCTCTCACTAATACGTCCACTTATTTCCAAGTGGGAATAAATCCTGTCTTGAAGAACCATAGAAACCATAGAAACCCTACAGTGCAGAAAGAGGCCATTTGGCCCATCGAGTCTGCACCGACCACAATCCCACCCAGGCTCTACTCCCATATCCCTACACACTTACCCGCTAATCCCTCTAACCTACGCATCTGAGGACACTAAGGGGCAATTTTAGCATAGCCAATCAACCTAACCCGCACATCTTTGGACTGTGGGAGGAAACCGGAGCACCCGGAGGGAACCCACGCAGACACGAGGAGAATGTGCAAACTCCACACAGACAGTGACCCAAGCCGGGAATCGAACCCAGGCCCTGGAGCTGTGAAGCAGCAGTGCTAACCACTGTGCTACCGTGCCGCCCCTTATTGAAGAATCCTCTCCAATAATTTCCCTACCACTGATGTAAAGCTCACCGGCCTGTAATTACCTGGATTATTCTTGCTACCCTTCTTAAACAAAGGAACAACATTGGCTATTCTCCAATCCTCTGGGACCTCCCCTATAAGAAGTCTCACAACACCAGGTTAAAGTCCAACAGGTTTATCCACTAGCTTTTGGAGCGCTGCTCCTTCGTCAGGTAAGTGAATCTTTACAGACATAGTCTGTACCTTTAGGATTTGATTACCTATAAAGATTCGCATTCCAACCATTATTTTGTAAATTGAGTTTGTGTCTTTATATGCCCTGTTTGTGAACAGAACTCCCACTTACCTGACGAAGGAGCAGCGCTCCAAAAGCTGGTGGATTTTGCTACCAAATAAACCTGTTGGACTTCTTACTGTGTAACCAGTCCAACGCCGGCATCTCCACATCATGACCTCCCCTGTAGCCAGTGAGGATACAAAGTTTTCTCTCAAGGCCCCAGCAATTTCCTCCCTTGCCTCTTTCAGTATTCTGGGGTATATCCCATCAGGCCCTGGGGACTTGCCTATATTAATGTTTCTCAAGAACCCCAATACCTCCTCCTTTTTGATCTCAACATGACTCAAACTATCTACACATCCTCTCCCAGACTCATCATCATGAAATTGGTGCAGAGCTGATTTCAATATGGAAATCGCTATTTGCATGTGATTTTTCAAGTCCGGGGCTGAATTCTCCGGGCCCACTAGCGTCTCTGCCCCTCCACACCCCACCCCTCCCGGGAGTGGTTCACTCTGGTGGGATTTACTCCTGCTCTTCACTAATGGGGAACAGGCAGCCTGACCCCGCTGGAGGGAAAAGAGGTCTCCCTGGGAGGTCAGGGGTAAGGAGGGTTGGCCCTTAGGCAGTGGCAGACTGGCCCGCAGCACTTCCCAATGGGCAAACTGGCAATGCCCACTGGACATCGGGCAGCGCCAAGGGGGCAGGACTACAGGATGTGGGACCAATTGGGGGGGGGGGCAGGACCTATTGGGGGAGTGATCAGTGGTGGTACCTGCTGCCACACTGCAATTGGGATCAGTGGGAAAGGGAGGGAAGAGGGTGATTGGGAGCTGCCCATCCGATTTGGGGGGCATCAGGACTGTTGGAGGGGGTTAGGGCTGGGAGAGGAGATGGGTAGGGACTGTCAAGGGGGAGATCGGGAGATCGAGGCTGGCCAGGGATGGTCTGGGAGGCCAGCAATCGTGGGGTGGGAGGTGATGGTTGGAAGGCCAGTAAAAGGGGGTTGTGGGGACGAACAGCAATTGGGCTGGCCAGCAACTGGGAGACCAGCAATGCAGTGCTACTGCGCATGTGCCGGTCTCCGCTCTGACAGATGAACACAGTGGCCAGCTCAGCGCTATGGTGCCGGCCTCTCAGATTTCCAGAGTGAATCATGGTAGGGCACTCTGTGATGCATAGAGTGTCTGAGATTCATTCTGGAAATCACGCTGAAAAAACAATGGGATTTACTCCCATTTTCCCACATGTTGGGGCCTTGGAATTTTTTTTGGGAGAATCCTGGCCATAGTGTTTACTAAGATGGAACTAATGGACTTTTGTAAACAAAAAAATTATCCACTGGGGTTTTTGATTAAAGGATTTTAATCAAAATGTGGATTTTAATTAGGTTGATTGACATGGTCATGTGATAATGTGGTTAATGGGAGGAGCTAGGTTTGTAGCAGAGAAACAGCTTTCAGCTTCTGCCTGGGGTTGTTTAAAGGCAGAAGTCTGCAACCCTCTCTGAAAATCAAAGCTTCAAGGCTGTTGACACAATTTATAGCAAGTATGCTTTGGTTTGCTGACTGTATTTAAAGCGGCGTTTAAGTTTTAAGAGGAATGATGTGAACTGAAAAGTTAGAAATTAGAGTTGTTACCTTTCATTTTTTAACTACTGCTCAACTGTTTAAAGTTTTTATCATGTAATCAGCCTGGTGCCGGAAAATAACGTGAGGTTGATTATACTATTTAATTTCAACTTTCAATATCATTAGTAAGCCCAGGATAGTATCGTCCATGCTTGCTAATGTTTCTGCCCTTTCTGGGAGAGGTTCTCACCAGCAGGGATTAAAACATCAACTATCAATGGGGATCAGGTGTGATGGCCTCGCTGGTGGGAGCAGAGGCTGTTGAGGTCTCCCTGGAAGGTCGGTGGGTGGGAGCAGTGTCCCTTGGGCAGTGTCAGTCTGGCACTGCCAGCCTGGCACCCTGGCATTGCCCACTGGACACCGGGCAGTGCCAGGGAGGTGGGGCCTGAGGGGGCAGGGCCTTCTGGGGGCAGGGCCAGATCGGGCAGGGCGATCGGTAGTGGTGGGGGGGAATCGCTGTGCACTCTGCATTGTGATTGGTTGGGGTGGGAGGGAAGGGGGAGTGATCGGGGCTGGCCATGGGGGTGGTGGTGGTGGTTGGTCAGGCAGGCAATTTTTGGACAGGGTCGGGGTTGGGGAATTCATTGGGAGGCCTGTAATCGGGAATCTGGCAATACGGTGGAGGTCAGTGCACATGCGCCAGTATCCCTATTGGGAATCAGGCACATGCGCAGTGGCCCGCTCACTGGGATGATGCTGACCTCTCAGGTAGGATTAGCCCCCACCCCGCCTTACCCATATGTATCTCCCAGCAGACTCTGCGATGCAACGAATGCCAGAAATTCAACTCACTAAATGCGCCCAAAAGACGGGCGGGAAAATCTCTGGTTTTCCCGCCCGATGGGCACTTTGTTTCTTTTTGGGAAAATCACCCCCTATTTTTATCACGATTACTAAAAATTTGTAACATTTATCTACAAAATTGATTTTCTGAATTCAAGTTCTTCCTCAGCCTCGAATAAGGAGACATCTATTATCCCATAGAGCTAAGTCACCCGACAGTAATTCACTTTTATTTTCTACCTCATGAAGCATATTGCACACCAAGGATCAGCATAGGACCATTACTCTTTTGGATATACATTAAAAAGCATGTGCGCTTGTCATAACGTGTCAGTGTTAAAATTTGCATATGGTATAGGGAGCATGGATAACTGTAAAGAAGACTGTAAGAGAATTCAGAAGGAAATGGGTGAGTTAATAGATTAGACTGATGATGTTTGTTGACGTTAAAAATTTGCAAATATAACGGGCAGTATTTGATGCTCTCTCCTATGGCAAGGTTGGAAGTGGGGAGAGCATTCAATTGAGCAGGATGGGGGCCGCCCCCACCTTCCCTCCTCTATCCAATCTTGTTTCCCAAATCTTGCAAGGTTTTGGGCCCATAAGACATTGGAGCAGAAGTAGGCCATTCAGCCTGCTGAGTCTGCTCCACTGTTCGATGAGATCATGACTGATCTGATATCATGCTATCATACCCAATCTATACAATCTAGAAGTAGAAACTCTTTCAGCTGATGTTAGGAACAGTTTCCTGTCAGAGTTCACAAAACACTAAGGGTCCCATCTGTTACATCCAGAATCTTGGGAAAGTCAGCAATCCAGCAAAATCAAATTAACCCAGCTTGCTGATGATTTGCTATGACACCAAGAGTGATGAATTCCACAGCTCTCCAGCAAAACATGTCAGTCACCTGACAAATACATGTCTGTGTTATAGTCCAGCTGAGTTCTATGAGTGCTCTCCTCGAAGGCAGGTCCTTAGCTCATTGTCTACTGATACTTCTCCTTGAGCCATTTAATTTGACAGTTTATTTTTGTCAGTGGTGGTTAGCCAATATCTTCCATTCTCCAGGACAGGGTGAAGAGGTAGATCCTAAATCTACCACAGCCAGAATGGGAACTTGCACTGTTGGCATTATTCTGAACCATACATCAGCTGAACTATACATTTGACTGAACTAGCCAGCCCCCAATCGAGCTGATATTCTAAGGATCCCCCATATATGTCCAAAATATGTCGGCAAGATAAAGGAAGGGACTGGTTACCACTCTATAGCTACAGAGAGAGCGGTGTGGACAAAAGATGATGGCTGTGTATCTCCATTTCGTACTTAACAAAAGCACAAAGTAGGTTGTTGCATGAGGTTAAATCTCACGGGATCCAGGGTGAGGTATCTAAATGGATACAAAATTGGCTTCTTGGCAGAAGCCAGAGGGTGATTGTAGAGAATTGTTTATCAAACTGGAGGCCTGTGACCAGTGGTGTGCCTCAGGGATCAGTGCTGGGTCCACTGTTATTTGGCATTTATATTAATGATTTGGATGAAAATATAGGAGGCATGGTTAGTAAATTTGCAGATGACATCAAGATTGGTGGCATGGTGGACAGCGAAGAAAGTTATCTCTAATTGCAACGGGATCTTGATCAATTGGGCCAGTGGGCTGACGAATGGCAGATGGAGTTTAATTTAGACAAATGCGAGGTGATGCATTTTGGTAGATTGAACCAGGGCAGGACTTACTCAGTTAATGGTAGGGCGTTGGGGAGAGTTACAGAACAAAGAGATCTAGGGGTACATGTTCATAGCTCCTTGAAAGTGGAGTCACAGGTGGACAGAGTGGTGAAGGCATTCGACATGCTTGGTTTCATCGGTCAGAACATTGAATACAGGAGTTGGAACGTCTTGTTGAAGTTGGACAAGACATTGGTAAGGCCACACGTGGAATACTGTGTGCAATTCTGGTCACCCTATTATAGAAAGGATATTATTAAACTAGAAAGAGTGCAGAAAATATTTACTAGGATGCTACCGGGACTTGATGGATTGAGTTATAAGGAGAGGCTGGATAGACTGGGACTTTTTTCTCTGGAGGGTAGGAGGCTGAGGGTGATCTTATAGAGGTCTATAAAATAATGAGGGGCACGGATCAGCTAGATAGAACATAGAACATAGAACATTACAACGCAGTACAGGCCCTTCGGCCCTCGATGTTGCGCCGACCAGTGGTACCAATCTAAAGCCCCTCTAATCTATACTATTCCTATATCATCCATATGTTTATCCAATAACCACTTGAACGCTCTCAACGTTGACGAGTCTACCACTGCTGCAGGCAGGGCATTCCACGCCCTTACTACTCTCTGAGTAAAGAACCTACCTCTAACATCTGTCCTATATCTCTCACCCCTCAATTTAAAGCTATGTCCCCTCGTGCTAGCCAACACCATCCGAGGAAAAAGGCTCTCACTATCCACCCTATCTAATCCTCTGATCATCTTGTATGCCTCTATTAAGTCACCTCTTAACCTTCTTCTCTCTAACGAAAACAACCTCAAGCCCCTCAGCCTTTCCTCATACGATTTTCCCACCATACCAGGCAACATCCTGGTAAATCTCCTCTGCACCCTTTCCAACACTTCCACATCTTTCCTATAATACGGCGACCAGAACTGTACGCAATACTCCAAATGCGGCCGCACCAGAGTTTTATAGAGTTGCAGCATGACCTCCTGGCTCCGAAACTCAATCCCTCTACCAATAAAAGCTAACACACCGTATGCCTTCTTAACAACCCTATCAACCTGGGTGCCAACTTTCAGGGATCTATGCACATGGACACCCAGATCCCTCTGTTCATCCACACTACCAAGTATCTTACCATTAGCCCAGTACTCTGTATTCCTGTTACTCCTTCCAAAGTGAATCACCTCACACTTTTCCGCATTAAACTCCATTTGCCACCTCTCAGCCCAGCTCTGCAGCTTATCTATGTCCGTCTGTAACCTGCCACTTCCCTCCGCACTGTCTACAACTCCACCGACTTTAGTGTCATCCGCAAATTTACTAATCCATCCTTCCACGCCCTCATCCAAGTCATTAATAAAATTGACGAACAGCAGTGGCCCCAAAACAGATCCTTGCGGTACACCACTAGTAACTGAACTCCAGGATGAATATTTCCCATCACCACCACCCTTTGTTTTCTTACAGCTAGCCAATTCTTGATCCAAACCACTAAATCACCCTCAATCCCATGTGTCCGTATTTTCTGCAAAAGCTTACCATGGGGAACCTTCTCAAACGCTTTGCTGAAATCCATATACACCACGTCAACCGCTTTACCCTCATCCACCTCTTTGGTCACCTTCTCAAAGAACTCAATAAGGTTTGTGAGGCATGACCTACCCTTCAAAAAACCGTGCTGACTATCCCTAATCAAATTATTCCTTTCTAGGTGATTATAAATCCTATCTCTTACAATCCTTTCCAATACTTTGCCCACAACAGAAGTAAGGCTCACCGGTCTATAATTACCAGGGTTGTCCCTACTCCCCTTCTTGAGCAAGGGGACAACATTTGCTATCCTCCAGTCTTCTAGCACTGTTCCTGTAGACAATGACGACACAAAGATCAAAGGCTCTGCAATCTCCTCTCTCGCCTCCCAGAGAATCCTAGGATAAATCCCATCTGGCCCAGGGGACTTATCTATTTTTACCCTTTCCAGAATTGCTAACACCTCCTCCTTATGAGCATCAATCCCATCCAGTCCAACAGCCTGCATCTCAGTACTCCCCTCAACAACACTGTCCCTCTCCCGTGTGAATACCGACGAAAAATATTCATTTAGTGCCTCTCCTATCTCTTCAGACTCCACGCACAATTTCCCACTCCTGTCCTTGACTGGCCCTAATCTTACCCTAGTCATTCTTTTACTCCTGACATACCTACAGAAAGCTTTAGGGTTTTCCTTGATCCTACCCGCCAAAGACTTCTCATGTCCCCTCTTGGCTCTTCTTAACTCTTCCGTTAGGTCCTTCCTGGCTAACGTGTAACTCTCAAACGCCCTAACTGAGCCTTCACATCTCATCTTAACATAAGTCTCCTTCTTCCTCTTCACAAGAGATTCAACCTCCTTAGTAAACCACGGTTCCCTTACATGTCTGCTTCCTCCCTGCCTGACAGGTACATATTTATCAAGGACGCGTCGTAGCTGTTCCTTGAACAAGTTCCACATTACAATTGTGCCCATCCCCTGCAGTTTCCTTCCCCAATCTATGCCAGCTAAATCTCGCCTAATCGCATCATAATTTCCTTTCCCCCAGCTATAACTCTTGCCCTTTGGTATATACCTATCCTTTTCCATTGCTAAAGTAAACTTAATCGAATTGTGGTCACTGTCACCAAAGTGCTCACTTACCTCCAAATCTAACACCTGGCCTGGTTCATTACCCAGTACCAAATCCAATGTGGCCTGGCCTCTTGTTGGTCTATCTACATACTGCGTCAGGAAGCCTTCCTGCACACACTGGACAAAAACCGACCCCTCTAAAGTACTCGAACTATAGCTTTTCCAGTCAATATTTGTAAAGTTAAAGTCCCCCAGTACAACTACCCTGTTACTTTCGCTCCTATCCAGAATCATCTTTGCAATCTTTTCCTCTACATCTCTGGAACTTTTCGGAGGTCTATAAAAAACTCCCAACAGGGTGACCGCTCCTTTCCTGTTTCTAACCTCAGCCCAAACTACCTCAGTAGACGAGTCCTCATCAAATGTCCTTTCTGCCACCGTAATACTGTCCTTGACTAACAATGCCACACCTCCCCCTCTTTTACCACCTTCCCTGCACTTACTGAAACATCTAAACCCCGGAACCTGCAACAACCATTCCTGTCCCTGCTCTATCTATGTCTCCGAGATGGCCACAACATCGAAATCCCAGGTACCAACCCATGCTGCAAGCCCACCCACCTTATTCCAGATGCTCCTGGCGTTGAAGTATACACACTTCAAACCGCCTTCCTGCCTGCCAGTACACTCCTGCGACTCTGAAACCTCATCCATGACCTCACTACTCTCAACCTCCTGTACACCGGAGCTACAATTCAGGTACCCACCCCCCTGCTGAATTAGTTTAAACCCTCCTGAAGAGCATTAGCAAATTTCCCCCCCAAGATATTGGTACCCCTCTGGTTCAAGTGCAGACCATCCTGTTTGTAGAGGTCCCACCTACCCCAGAAAGAGCCCCAATTGTCCAGGTATCTGAATCCCTCCCTCCTGCACCATTCCTGTAACCACGTGTTCAACTGCTCTCTCTCCCTATTCCTCTCCTCACTATCACGTGGCACGGGTAACAAACCAGAGATAACAACTTTGTTTGTTCTAGCCCTAAGCTTCCACCCTAACTCCCTGAATTTCTGCCTTACATCCCCATCCCTTTTCCTACCTATGTCTTGAGTGCCTATGTGAACCACAACTTGGGGCTGGTCCCCCTCCCCCTTAAGGATTTCGAAAACACGATCCGAGACATCGCGGACTCTGGCTCCTGGGAGGCAACACACCAACCGCGAGTCTCTCTCGTTCCCGCAGAATCTCCTATCCGTCCCTTTAAATATGTAGTCCCCAATGACTAATCCTCTACTCCTCTCCCCCCTTCCCTTCTGAGCCACAAGGACAGACTCTGAGCCAGTGACCTGTACACCATGGCTTACCCCTGCTAAGTCATCCCCCCCAACAGCATCCAAAAGTGTACTATCCCCAATTTCTACGACATTTTTTGTTTCTCCCCCCACTTGGATGGCTCCCTGGACCTTGGTGCTGTGGTCAGTTTGCTCATCCTCCCTTTCCCTCCCCTTCTGAGCTGCTGGGCCGGACTCTGCGCCGGAGGCACGGCCACTGTTGCTTCCCCCAGGTAGGCTGCTCCCTCCAGCAGTACTTAAACAAGAATACTTATTTTTAAGGGGCACAGCCACTGGGGTACTCTCTAGTACCTGACCTTTCCCCTTCCCCTTCCTAACCATGACCCACTTGTCTGTCTCTCGTGGCCCTGGTGTGACCACCTGCCTGTAACTCCTATCTATCACCTCCTCATTCTCCCTAACCAGACGAAGGTCATTGAGCTGCAGTTCCAGTTCCCCAATGCAGTCCCTTAAGAGCTGCAGCTCGACGCACCTGGCGCAGATATCGACGTCCGGGAGGCTAGCTAACTCCAGGACCTCCCACATCAGACACTGAGAACAACAAACTGGCCTCACAATCATAATTCCCCCTTTCTTCCAATGACACAGAAAAAAAAACTGTCTAAACCTACCCCACCTCTGCCTGTTTACGCCGAATCCCGATGAGCCAAAGCCCGTCAGCTCTCACTCTACTTCCCACTCACTCCACTGTCCGCTCCCGACACTGCCCGCTCAAAGGTGCGGCCTGCTTTTAAACCCTCCAAAAACCTTCCCAGGCTTCTCCTGGGCCTACTTCCTGTTTTGCAAAAAAAAACCCTCCGATTTTTAACACAAATTTAACTGAAAAATAAATAAATAAATCACATGCAGGAACACACTCCCTTACTCTCAGCCTGCTCCTGTGGAACAATAGTCAATATCTTTTCCCAAAGGTAGGGGAGTCTAAAACTAGAGGGCATAGGTTTAAGGTGAGAGGGGAGAGATACAAAAGTGTCCAGAGGGGCAATTTCTTCACACAGAGGGTGGTGAGTATCTGGAACAAGCTGCCAGAGGTAGTAGTAGGGCACAATTTTGTCTTTTAAAAAGCATTTAGATAGTTAGATGGGTACAATGGGTATAGGGGGATATGGGCCAAATGCGGGCAATTGGGATTAGCTTAGGGGTTTTAAAAAAAAAGGGCGGTGTGGACAAGTTGGGCCGAAGGGCCTGTTTCCATGCTGTAAACCTCTATGATTCTATGACATTAATTAATGTAAATATTGCAATGAAAATAGGCATCAGATATTCCAACTGCATTTTTCTGCTCAGAAAAGTTAATTATAAACACAATGGCTGGAATTCTCCAGTCTCGCATGACCTGCTACTGCTGCCAGTGGGAATACAGAAGTTGGCGCTTATTCTATTCACTGCAGCGGGACCGGAAAATCCCAGCTGCGGGCGAGATGGGAGAATTCTAGTCACTGCTGAAGATGGCAAGAATTTCTAGACTTGTGGCTTTTGTCTCAGCAAGGTCAATTTACTTGTTTGATATCTTGATACTTTTAATCCATTAAAGCTTCGAAGTAAATTTGCCAAAATACATAGATTTAAAAATAAAATTCAAGATAAATAACTTAAAATAAAAATGCTACATGTAATGAATTTCATCATCGTGTATTATGTGATTCCAGATATGAAGTGTCTTGAAGAAAAAAATGTTCATTTGAATGCTCTTCAAAAACAGAAAAGTGAATTAAAAGAAGTTGTTCTACAACTCGGGGAAAAATTTCGAGGTTATATAATTGTTGATTATTTTTGTTTTTATGGTTCTCATTTATTATTGGTGAAACATAATTTCTAACTAGCATTGGTATGAAGAAAATATTTTAAATGTCTATGTTCAGAAGTTATAATCATAACTCGCTATGCTATATATAAGTAAACTTCCCATAATATTGCTCACAGTAAGTCAAATAATAGGGTCGGGAGAAAGTAAGGTTTGCAACATACTATTCTGCATCAAGCTAAGACTTGAGTTGGAAAATTGTACAGAGCATAATGGTGGGGCTGAGAAGCAGATGAGAAAGGTGAAGAAACAATCTATACTAGGGGGCAATGGGTGGGGGCAATGGCCAAAATTAGGAACAGGGAATAAGCAGTGGATTAGACCTGAAAAGAGGCTGTTGGGTTGAGGTTGGAGTTTTAATGAGTAGTTAGAAGAGATTAGAAGGGGAATCTGAAAATGCGATTGGGACAGGAAATTGTGACAAAAAAATCAGTTGTAAGTAAAAGCCCGATTTTACCATTGTGTGGGGCGCAAAAAGGTGGTAAAGTCGGGCATGAGGTCATTAACACGATCCGCGCCCACGTCCGCACAGATGCCCACTTTACCAAAGCCTGAAAAAGGCCGCGATCCAATTCATGCCCAAAACGGGCATGCATTTAAATTGAATTGATGAACTGCGTGCCCAACTTTATCAGCATTTCCCCCTTTACCATCGCGTTCGCACATCCAGATTTGGCGCGAAACAGACCTGCTCGGTAAAGGTCTGTTTCGGGCGCTCCAGCTGCTGAAGAAGTAGGTTCAGTGCTTCCAACGGCTCTCTGACTCAGATTGGTGGTAGTGGTGGGGGGGGGGGGGGGGGGGGGGGGGGGAGAGCGGGGGGTGCATGGGGAGGGAGGCAGGCCAGATCATTCTTTGGTGGGGGGAGGCGGGAGAAGAGAGGTCTGATCATTTTCTGGTGGAGGGGGAGAGGAGGAGGCGGGTCAGATGTATCTCTGGTGGATGGGGGGGAGGGAGGAGGGAGGCCAAATCATTGTCTGGTTGGGGAGTAGGGGGGGGGGGGAGGGCAGAGGGAGGCCAGATTGTTGTCTAGTGGGGGGGGGAGGGAGGAGGAGATGGGTCAGATGTATCTCTGGTGGAGGGGCGGTGGGGGGGAGGGAGGCCAGATCGTTGTCTGGTGGGCGGGGAGGTGGGGAGGACCGAAATTTCTCTTGCAGTGGGGAGGGGGCGGTGGGGGAGGCCCAATCATTCTCTGGTGGTTGGGGGGGGAGTTAATTCTATCCCATCACATATCTAATTCTGGTCATTCCTGTTATAAGTGCTACTTAGATTATATTTCACTTGCCATGTATGTTGTTTTTTTCCCCTACACCAGCAAGTTCAGAAGAAGTAGAACTTATCTTATTAACATTTCCCAAATTATCTGCTAAACTTGGAAATGCAGCTCTTAGAATTTACTGCAAGTTGGCTGTTGCTAAACACAATTGCAAAGGTTGTTGAATCAAGCAACGGTTATTTGTATATGTTTCATTACACAACTTCTATAAAAGCCTGGATATGTACCTCAGTGGATTTTGCAAGTACAGGCAGTAGAGAGAAGGGATTCCACAACTATAATAGTGCATGTGCACTTAATTAGTGAAACTGTCAAAGTATTCGGCTGTGAGTATGTGAAATATACTGGGAGGGTGGCCAGATGGATCTCTGGTGGGTGGGGGGGGGGGCAGCAACAGGGGGGCCCGCTGCCACTCTGCGGGTGATCGGTGGGGGGAAAGAAGGCAGAGGGTCGCGATTGGTCTGGATAGGTGGGGGGGGGGTGGATAAGGGGGAAAGTTATATTGTAGGGGTGGGGATGATGTCTGTGGGGACCATCACTCCCGAGCTGCTTTATCTGCTTTTTGCGGCCCAGGAGCGATGTGACAGCGGCACGATTTTCAAATTTTTTTCCTCACTGTGCATGCGCTAAGCCCCACCCACAGCGCAATTCAGACCCGTGATTTTTTTTTCAGGCTAAGTGTGTATGGGGGCACTTGAAAACAGATTTCCAAGTCAGATCTGAATTGCGCCCAGATTCAGCACTTGGAATGAAAATGGTAAAATCGGGCCCAAAGAATTGAGATTACAAAATAAGGCTGTATAAAAGTCAGAAGGAAAAACATGTTACCGGTTGAATAGAAGAGTTCAGAACTGAAACAAAATAGCATCTTGGACAGTGGAGCATTGGATTTAGAAGACCTTGGGATGAGAAGGAAGAAAAAGACATTAGCTGAAGTTGGAGTGCTGAATGAAATCTTCAAAAAAAGGTTGACTAAGGCTGCATAGTGGGTCAAAATATGGATAGGCAAATTATGAGCTTTAGAACATGGGGGAACAATCCAAGCCTGGAATATTTGGGAAGGGAAGGTGGGGAATGGGGTTTTATTTTTTTTAAATCCCAGCAGGGCAGCAAATCAAAGAATAGATTTGAATAAGAACTGAAGTGTTAACTGTTTTTTCTCTGCGGATGCTGCCTGACCTGCTGAGTATTTCCAGCATTTTCAGTTTTCAGATCAGATTAAAACATGGACCCTGGAGTTTGGCTAGGCAAGACTTGTTTGGATACTAAGCTGTTAAAGCGTGGGTAGTATGATGTGTACATTCCTGACTAGAAATGTGCTGTCTGACATACTGGGAGAGGATGTTACACTGGTGGAATGAGCACATTATGCCAATATTTAAAGACAAGAATAATTTATCTAAATTAGGAGTAAGATCTGAAAGTGCTGAAAAAACTCAGCAAGTCTGGCAGCATCTGTACGGAAAGAAACAGTTAACATTTCAAGACAAATATGACTTCTTTCATTCATCTTTCCAAAGATGTTGCCAGATGCTGAGTTTTTCCAGCTCCTCCTGTTTTTATTTCAGATTTCCATCATCCACATTATTTCATTTTTATCTAATTAGGGTTTTGTCCTTGTAGAACTTGATCTTGATTCGCTCACTATGTGCTGACGTTGCAGAGCGCAACTAGACACTAATGGACAAGAGGGCCACCTCTTGGGATGATGGAGCATTTAATAGTTATATAGGATATACAGTACAAAATTCGACCATTCAGCCCAAGTAGTCCTTGCTGGTGTTTATGTTTCACTCAAATATTCTCCTAACTATTCTCATCTAAATCTATCATCATGACCATTCTCCTTCATATGCGTATCTAGTTTTCCCTGCCTGTGGTAGTGACTTCCACTTTCTTACTGCTATTTAGGTGAAAACATTTTTTCTGAATTCCCTATTGGATTTCTTGGCGACTATCTTATATTGATGACCTCTAGTTAACCTCTTCCCCAAAAAGGGAAACATTTTCTCTGTACCCACTAAATACCCTCTCATTTCTTGTATCATCCTTGTAAATCTTTTCTGCATCCTCTCCAATGCTGCACTGTGGTTTTTAAAAGATGGCAACCAGAACTACATGCAATACTCTAAAATGTGGTGTAACCAAGATCTGGTGCAGGTTTTTCCTTACTTTTCAATTCTATCCCTCTAAAAATAAAGCTTGGAGCTTTTTTTATGGTTTTGCTAAACTATAATACAGATTTTAATGATGAATGTATTTGTACTCCGAGATCACTTTTTTCTGCTAGCCCATCTAGATTTACATCTTCCAAGTAATAAGTGACCTCCCTTTCCTTCCTACCAAAATATACTACCTCACATTGAACTTTATTTGTCAATTATTTGCCCATTCTGCGGGTTTATTAATGACCTCCTGCAATTTGCTGAGTCCTCCTCAGTTGTTGATTATCTCTGTCGCCCACTAACCCCCACCCTCCACAAATTTAGGAGTTGTGGGGCACCTTTGGGCCCAAATTAGCCATGATTGCAAACAGCGAGATCTCGATTTCTGATTTTCCCCACCCATCGCTGGTGATGTTGCTTGGATGGAAACCTAATTTCAATACATTAACATCTTATTGATGGGCCATTCTGCCATCACGTCCACCCTCATTGGGTATTGCAAACTTGGCATAGTTTCCAACAGCTTTATAAAAATGTGAATCTGGTGACCTCGCCTCCGAGGGAGATATCAGAGGTGAGCACGCAGGTCACCACTACCCACCAGAGATGCAGATGGATAGCGGGTACTAGAGAGGCTCTGGGGTACCTAGATAAGTGGATCGCAAATCTGGGGGGGCAGTTCAGTCTCGGGTTCTGGGGTACTTGGCCATGGCTCCAGTGCTAGTCTGCGGTCTGGAGTCCAGGGGGAGGTGGAGAGGCAGAAGGGCATGGTGCTGGCCTTTGGGGCGGGAGGTGGGGGGTATTGTCTGGCTCCAGTGCTGCACTTCGGTCTCACGTTCAGAGTTTTGGGTAATGACCTTCGGTCTTGGGTCCGGAGATGGGGGTGGGGGTTTGCAACCAGGCCAGTACAGGAGGTGAAGGCGATGTTCTTAGCTCGTTGTGGAAGCCATTCCTGGGTGAGCCACCACTTGGAGGACTTTGATGCGAGGTTATGCTTTGCACCCACGATGGCAGAAGGAGACTTGAGCTGAGAGGACAATGACACCACTAATATATCTCACCCATCCTCAGGTTGCAATCCACAGCTGTGTAGGGCTTGAGCAGTGTCAAGGGGCCTTGCCACTGGTCCAGGAAGCCTGGCTATTTAGGCTGGGTGCTTGGGTGCACAAATTCCAAGGCTTGTATGAACCACAAGGGGGGGTGGGGGAGGGGGGGGGGGTGGGGGAGGAGGGGGAGTGGGGGGGGTGGGGGAAGGGGAGTGGGGGAGGGGTGGGGGGCGTGATTCACAGGCTCCTGCTTAGTTTCAGTTTCTACACAGTGCAGGCAACAGTGCCTCAATAAACTCTGCTGTTATTATTCTGAATCTATGTCTACAAATCACAACCTTTTCTTTTTGTTTAAAACCCACAAGCCCTAACATAGTTAGGACATTGCAAAAAGAAAATTGGTGAAGAGTTAGGATTTTGTTTCATCGAGATCATCAAGAAAAGGAAAAAAACATTGTTGGGTCCTCGCCCTTCGATTATCAGAAGGCTGGGAAAAATCAAGAACAAGATTTTAAAGATTGAAGTGCCGGTTAAAGAAGACCAAGTAAGAAAGATTTTCTTACCGGAAAAAAGAAATTGAGTACATCCCTTTAAGTTGCAGTGTCCATGCACGTGTTGCAGTGTGTAGCAGCAGGATGGGAGACTCACTCGGCAGTTGAAAAAGGGGTGGACTCCGTGTGATTTTAAAAGAAGGGTTTTTTTTCATCAGAGAAGAGTGTATTTCCAGGCATTATTGGCATATTTGAAAAGAAAGGATGTTCTGCTGTATGGCAGAGGTTGTTGAAAAAATAAATACATCAGGTCAGTTGTTTACAAGGTAAAAAGGGGAGTACTGGGAAGACTGCAAAAAGTATATACTGAACAATCTCAAGTCACTAGTGCCTGCAAGAAGAATGGCAGGTCAATTAGGTGCCATGGGTCCTTTCAATGAAGGAAATGAATTGTGGAGTTCCTATGCAGAGTGTTTTCAGTACTTTGTACAGGTGAATAAAACTGAAAATGAATTACTCGCACCAGTATTTCTCAGTACAATAGGAAGCATTTGCTCCAGAGCCTTGTTCATCCAGCAAAGCCAGGAACCAAAACTTATGATTACTTGACAAAGATCCTTAAAGAACATTTGTTCTCCAAAGCCACTGATCAAGCAGAACAGTTCAAGTTCCACTGAAGTAATCAATTGGGAGGCGAAAACATTGCTCAGTTTGTGGCAACATTTAAAAGGCAGACACGACATTGTGTGTTTGGTGAGTCATTAAAAGATATTCCTCAAGATCATCTAGTTTGTGGACTCCAAAATTAGGCTATCCAAAGCAGCAGTAGAAATTACAGTGTTGATAGCACTGGCTGCGAAAGAGGCTTTGCCATTTGGTACAGGAATGAAAATTCACAAGTTGGGACTACCCATAAGAAGTCAAAACAGCAATAAGCACCGAACAGATTTGCCAAAATGGGCCATTCAGCGAGTGAATACAGGAACAAGGATAGTTAATATAATTGTAGCAAAATAGGTCACATTGCAAAAGCTTGTTGAGCTATACCAGCTTCCTCTCAGATGAATATTCAGAGGAAGAATCTGGTTACCTTCATGAAGAGGATCAAGTTGCATTTCACAAAATGAATTTACACCATTGAAGAAAATAATTAACACAATGAAGAAGAGAATGTCTAGAAATATGATGAAGAGCTCCAAATGAATATCTTATTCATACAGGGTGAATCACATAGATTCTGGGTGATTCCAAAGTTAAGTGAACAACATTACAACTGTTGCTGCTGTATCTTTAATTCCTGAGACTACATACCAACAAAAATTGAAGCATCTTATTTTAAAACCAGTTGATATGATTTTAAGGACATACATGTAAAAGATTGTACCATTAAAAGGTTACATCATGGTCAATGTAGCATTGAGTGGACAAACAGCGGAGTTGCCTCTCCATGTGTTCCATGGTAATTTTCCAGCTCTATCTGGGAGATCCTGGTTGAAGAAGCTAAAGCTTAACTGGAGTGCTGTCAACAAATTGGTTGATTCCAAATCAGACCTACAGCACCTCCTGGATAAATAAAAGAGAACATTCAAAGAGATGCTTGGCTTAATGAAGGCAGTTCAAATGAAACTCAGTATAAACCCTTAAAGTCAACTAAAAAGTTTCAAAGCAAGAGCAGTGCCATATGCAATTTGGCCCAAAAGTCAAAGAAGGATTAATACAACTTTTTTTTCATTCGTGGGACATGGGCGTCACTGGTCAGTATTTATTGCACACCTCTATTTGCCCTTGGTGGGGAGTTGAGAGGCAGCCACATTGCTGTGTGTGTGGAGTCATGTGTAGGCCAGACCAGGTAAGGATGGAAGATTTCCTTTCCTAAAGGACAGATGGGTTTTTCCAACAATCGATAATGGTTTCATGGTCATCAGTAGATTCCATATTTTTTACTGAATTCAAAGTTCACCATCTGCCGTGGTGGGATTCGAACCCAGGTCCCTAGTTAAGTTTCTGGATTAATAGTCTAATAATACTACAAGGCCATTGCCTCCGCCTGTGTTACAGCTAGTTATAATGGGTGACTGGCTACTTCCATTGTAGCTGTAATGAAATCAGATGGTTCAGTTCATTTTGTGGTGATTTAAAAACAACCATAAATGCAGTGTTGTATGCTGATAAATATCTACTTTCTTTAATTGAAGATTTGTTTGCTGGCTTATCAGGTGGGCAAAAATGGATCAAGATTGATCTTTCACAAACATATTTACAGATGAATGTAGCCACTGAATCTCAACCGTTGCTTACCATTGTTACTGATGAAGGTCTTTTTCATTGTAAAAGATTACTTTTTGGAATAACATCTGCACCAGCCATATTCCAATGATTGATGGATCAGCTTTTAAGTGGTCTCTTTGGTGTACAATGTTACCTAGCTGACATTCTAATTACGGGCTCCAGTGAACAAGAGTACTTGAATAACTTAAATGCAACTTTGGAACGTCCATCCAGTATTTTGTTACATTGTTGATATTGAAGGCCTGCATAAAACACCTAAAAGATGGATGCTATTTTAGAAGCACCATAGAATCATAGAAACCCTACAGTGCAGAAAGAGGCCATCTGGCCCATCGAGTCTGCACCGACCACAATCCCACCCAGGCGCTACCCCCATATCCCTACACATTTACCCGTTAATCCCTCTAACCTACACATCTCAGGACACCAAGGGGCAATTTTAACATGGCCAATCAACCTAACCCGCACATCTTTGGATTGTGGGAGGAAACTGGAGCACCCGGAGGAAACACACGCAGACACGAGGAGAATGTGCAGAATCCACACAGACAGTGACCCAAGCCGAGAATCGAACCCAGGTCCCTGGAGCTGTGAAGCAGCAGTGCTAACCACTGTGCTGCCATGCCGCCCATCCAATGAATGTGATGCAATTGAGATCCCTTGGAGGATTAGTAAATTATTATGGCAAATTTGTTCCCAATTTGGCTACAATATTGAAGCCATTGTCTAATTTACTATGTATGAAACAGTCATGGGATTGTACAATAGAATGTGAGATGGTTCATTTTAATCTGAAGCTACCACTACTACTTGCTTGTGATGCTTCACCTTATGGTTTGGTGGCAGTAGTTTCACAAATTATGCCTTCAGGAGAAGAACGACCAATAGTTTTTGCTTTGCGTATTCTTGACTAGTGTTGAATCTGACAATGCTCAGCTAGAAAAAGGAGCCTTGAGTATAACGTTTTGCGTACAAAGATCCATCATTATGTATATGGCCATCATTTCACATTATTGACTGATCATTGACCCTTAACACTATTTTTGAACCATATTAAGGCATATCTTGGTTAGCTGCGAGTTGAATGCAAAGATGGTCATTGATCTTACCTGCACACTCCGATGATATAACGTATTGTTATTCATAGTGCTATACTAATGCTGATGCATTATCATGCTTGCCTTTACGTATTGAGCAGATGCCACCAACTAGTATTGCTAACATTCTTTATTTTTCTCGAGTAGATGATTTATTTGCCTGTGACACCTTTTCAAGTTCAGGGAGATACAAAAATTATCCCGTGATGGGGAAGATGATGAATAAGTTATTGAAATATACAATAGCTGGAATGCATCGTATACATCCTGATTTAAAAACAGATGTGTCAAGAAAGCTTGAGTTGACCATCCATTGTGAGTGTCTATTGTGGGGAATCCGAGTGATCATTCCTCCTAATCTTCATGGAAGAGTTCTTGAATAACCACATGAAGGACATCTTGGTATAGTCCGGATAAAGGAATTAGCACAAAGTTATTTTTGGTAGTCGAGTCTGGATGCTCATATTGAAGAAAAAGTGTGGCAGTGTCAAATCTGTGCACTAATACGAAACACACCACCGTTGTCTCTTTTGGACCCTGGGGAGTGGCCTAAACTGCTATGGCAATGATTGTATGTAGATTTTGCTGTTTCGCTTGAGGGTTACATGTTCTTACCTATTATCGATGCACACTCGAAGTGGCCAGAAGTTGTAACCATGAGATCTACTACAATTGAAAAACTTGATGAAAACTTTGCAAGATTTGATAAACTGGAATAGATTGTTAGTAATAATGTTAGTTCACAGTTTACTTCACATGAGTTTGTGGATTATCTCAACGCAAATGGTATTCAGCATATAAAATCTGCATCCTATCATCTATTAACCGATGGATTCATTGACAGATTTGTGCACTCCTTGAATCATTCTTTATAAGCTTCAAGAGAGCAAGGTTTGTCATCACGTTGTGTGAATGACCTTTTGGCATCTTATAGAAACACTACTCATGTGATTACCCAAAGTTCACCTGCATTCCTACTCTGAAAGAGAAAGTTGGGAATTACATTTGATTTGTTATTACCTCCAGAAACTCCGAAGATATTGGGGCATCAACAACAATTTCAATTTTCTAGACAAGCAGTGAGCACAAAACAAGACTCACTTCAACAAGGAGATCAGGTGCTAACACGTAATTATGCCACAAGTGAGAAATGGGTACCAGCCATAGTTTTAGCAAAAACAGGTCCATCTTCTTACACTGTTCAAATTGAAGATGGACTGGTTTGGCGATGCCATGCTGACCAATTGTTATTATCTCAAAATGATTTCTCTGGATCATCTCCAAAAGTACCAATTCTTTTAATCCCTAATGTTGTGAATACTACTACAGAAAGCTTAGTTGAATCTGAGTTGCCTGCTGATTGTGTCTATGCTACTATACCACGTGCGAATGATGCAGAATTCATTCCAAGAGAAGAAGTATCTACTGAAGTTTCATATCATACTTTTAGGGTTAAGGATAGCCAAATTCCAGAACATCATATACAATAAAGAGTAGATGTACTCCTGATTTACTTTCATTTTGGCTGTGTATGATTCATGATGCATTATACAGTGTCTAGAGTATTATTGATCATATGTATAAGATCATAGTATTTGTTGTCATGACCACAGATGTAAAGGAAGAGGGATGTTAGATAAGTGGATGCATAATTGCTTTAAGAGCTGCTCATATGATTTGATAGTGATGTCATTGGGCTGTTTCACAGGTTCCTGATTAGTTTCAGTTTCTACTCAGTGCAGCTCCTCAATAAACCTTCACTTTGTTATTTTGAATCTGTGTGTAAACCATGTCTTTTTCTTTTTGTTTAAAGCCCACAACACCTAACATAGCTAAGACATTACGCATACAATCAACTATCAGCTTAAAATCTTAAATATAGACAGAAAATGCTGGAGAAATTCAGCACATCTGGCAGCATCTGTGGAGAGAGAAACAGTTAATGTTTTGACTCCAATATGACACTTCTTCAAAACTAGAGCGAGATAGAAATGTAATGAGTTAATACTGTTGAAATAGGGCAGTGCCTTGGCCACTGAGATAGAGTTCTACAGTATTCCCTTGAAAGGGTTTCCTGAATAGTATTGGTGTGCCGAATGCAACACAATGTTGTGCAGCGGAGGGACTACAACTGGAAGGGGAAGAAGTTGTGCCCAGAGCTTCAACATCCGGAGGAGAGGAATATGAGAAAGATGGTGAGGAGAAGGAGAAGGATGCCCCTGTCCATTCTAAAGAATCTGACATGGAGGGGCATGAGAACAGCAATGGCTGAGCAAAATTGATGGTCAGGGATAGGTTGGAGGACAAGAGGGATTAAATGACAAGGATGTCATGGAACATGAGACAAAAGGGAATGTTAATGATAGTATTCATCACTAAAGCTTTGGTCCAGAGTCGGTGTTAATATCAGAATAAAGGTCAGCGCTATCTGAAATTAAAAAAAACATGCGAACAAGATAGATTCTGGCACGTGGGGAAGAAAACTCAAAGTGGAGTTCATAGTCCATGGTCTGAAGTTGTTGAACTCAGTGTAGTGTTGTGTCCAGAATGCTGTAAAGTGCCTAATCGGAAGATAAGTTGCTGTTCTTCCAGCTTGCATTAAGCTTCCTGGAATATTGTGGCAGGCTGAGGGCAAGATGGTGAATTTAAGTGGCATGCGACCAAAGGGTAAAGATTATGCTTGTGGACTGAGTGAAGGTGGGCATTTATGCTGCACACAAGACCCTGCCCATCCCTCTTCATATAAGTTTACCAACATATCCTTCCACCTCTTTTTCCATCATTTGTTTTTCTGGCTTCATGTCAAATGCCACAGATGAGCCTACGGACAAGCCCTCCGTATACACAGGATCTGCTCGGATGAGGAGGATCGCAACAGACACCTCCAGACGCTGAAAGATGCCCTCATAAGAACAGGATATGGCGCTAGACTCATTGATCAACAGTTCCAACGCGCCACAGCGAAAAACCGCACCGACCTCCTCAGAAGACAAACACGGGACACGGTGGACAGAGTACCCTTCGTCGTCCAGTACTTCCCCGGAGCGGAGAAGCTACGGCATCTCCTCCGGAGCCTTCAACATGTCATTGATGAAGACGAACATCTCGCCAAGGCCATCCCCACACCCCCACTTCTTGCCTTCAAACAACCGCACAACCTCAAACAGACCATTGTCCGCAGCAAACTACCCAGCCTTCAGGAGAACAGTGACCAAGACACCACACAACCCTGCCACAGCAACCTCTGCAAGACGTGCCGGATCATCGACACAGATGCCATCATCTCACGTGAGAACACCATCCACCAGGTACACGGTACATACTCTTGCAACTCGGCCAACGTTGTCTACCTGATACGCTGCAAGAAAGGATGTCCCGAGGCATGGTACATTGGGGAAACTATGCAGACGCTGCGACAACGGATGAATGAACACCGCTCGACAATCACCAGGCAAGACTGTTCTCTTCCTGTTGGGGAGCACTTCAGCGGTCACGGGCATTCGGCCTCTGATATTCGGGTAAGCGTTCTCCAAGGCGGCCTTCGCGACACACGACAGCGCAGAGTCGCGGAGCAGAAACTGATAGCCAGGTTCCGCACACACAAGGACGGCCTCAACCGGGATATTGGGTTTATGTCACACTATTTCACATAAATATTTCTGCTTTTTTCCTCCTGAGTCTTTATCATGCGATCCTAGAATCAGAATTTATGTCACACTATTTGTAACTCCCACAGTTGCGTGGACCTGCAGAGTTTCACTGGCTGTCTTGTCTGGAGACAATACACATCTTTTTAGCCTGTCTTGATGCTCTCTCCACTCCCATTGTTTTGTTTCTTAAAGACTGGATTAGTTGTAAGTATTCGCATTCCAACCATTATTCATGTAAATTGAGTCTGTGTCTTATAAGTTCTGTTTGTGAACAGAATTCCCACTCACCTGAAGAAGGGGCTCAGAGCCTCGAAAGCTTGTGTGGCTTTTGCTACCAAATAAACCTGTTGGACTTTAACCTGGTGTTGTTAAACTTCTTAAAATGCCACAGAGGCAGGAAACAGGAACTGACTCTGTTTTTATGTTAGATACCCACCTCTGGTAGAAACCTGATTTATGTTCAGATTTTTGTGGAGGTGAGTTCTTAATTGATATGGATTGGTTTTTCCTGTAAAGCCAGTGGAGGCAAAAATGGAGATGGGTTTTGTTGGGGTTGTGTTTGTTGCAGACGTTGTCTGTTAAAGAAGCCTGTATAGTCTTTTGTATGTTAACAGCAAGTCTTTATTAACTACATGTAACTATATACACATATATAATAAAAGATACAGGGAGCTACCTTCATCTTGGGTCTTAACACATCTCTGGCCAACACCACACTGATCTTAGGTTGAGGTCATATGCCACCTTGTATCACTGTGTGGGTGTTTCTGTACTCAGTCTCACGTTAACTACGTATAAGCTCTTCTTCTACATCTCCCCCCAAATCTTTATCTCATCGATATAGAGTCACTTCAGTTTACATTGTTATAAGTTTCATACATTTACCTTATTGTTACAACATTAATGCTATTCCAACGTTATTGCTATTCCCGTATTAGCATAAACAAAATTCCTACTACCCCATTTCTCCCTTCATGTCCTTGAAGTTAGAGGTTCAGGCAATCTGGAAGCTTTATAACTTTTCCACATCTCATTTGTTGTTCTGTTGGTAGAGTGGTAGGTTCTGTTGGTTCTAACTCTTGTTGGCTTGGAGGTTAGATAGGCATTTTGTTATTCTCATCATTAGTCCTTCACTATGCAATGGAGGGAGCCTATCTAGGGAGAGTGTGGAGACTCCTCCTATACTGCCTGACTGTGTCCTCTGGTGTGCCAATTTGGTAAGACCAGGGTTGGTCTTACTTCTGTCAGAGGACTGTTCATTGCCTCCCGAGATCAGGAATCCAAACCTTGTCACCCTACTGTGACTGTCACGAGTATCTGATGCAGTATCACCTGTTGCAGGAAGAATCCTGCTTCTGTCTATAGAACTGCTCTGTTGCTTGTAAATCTTGGTAGACCTTGGCTACCAGCCCCTGGCAGGAGTTTCTTCGGTAGCATCAGAAGTTGTGTACAACGTTTCCTGCCTATCAGGAGCTCAGATGGGGTGAGGCTACACTGTAAGGGAGTGGGCTTGTAAGTGAACTGTGTGATGAGGAAGTCCTCATTTTTCTTCAAAAAGGCCTTCATTGTGTAGATCCTCATTCTGTTTCACCATTTGACTGTAAGCATCTTGGGGAGGTGGTGCGGTGGTGGAAACCAGCTATGTATGCAAAGTGGATAAAACATTTGTTGGAGAATTGTGAGCCCTTATCCGAAATGAGATTGTCTGGGATGCCATGGCTTATAAACATCACTTTCAGTGCTTTGATGACCGTTTCAAGGACGGCCATATGAAATTGATTTACCTCCACCCATCTGGAGAAGTAGGAATGATTGGGAATGATTTGCTATTGTAGACAAACAGGTCCACGGCCAACCTTTTCCATGGTCTGTTGAGGAAATGCGTGGGAATGAATGGCTCCCTCTGGTCCTGGCTGTGTAATGCGCAAATCTGGCAATTTGGTCTCCTTTATTGCTTTGGAGATACCCAGTCATCAGATGGAAGATTGGGCCCATGCCCTGCACTTAGTAATTCCCAGATGATCCTGGTGTATCTTCTGCCCACAGGGAGCCATTCATCATAGACCAGGAGGACATATATGACTGTAAAATGGCTCTGCTTTGCAAACTACATTTTGGTTGAACTACCCCTTGGTCTTTCACAAGGGTACCCTTGTTGGCAGTTGGTGCGGATGTGGGCATACTCTTTATCATAGAGATGCCCTTGGTGGATCAGTCGGGTCTTAGTCATGGTTGTCTACAAGTATCTAGTCATGGTTTGGCAGTAGATCTTCAGCTCAGCAACAAATTCAGCATCCTGTTTAGGTGGTGGGGCAAACATCTGCTGTAGTTGATTTCATTCCTCTGACACAGCAAGTCTCATCTGAGAATTTCATGAGGTTTAGGTGAAACGTCTGGATCTGAGGAGGCATCTTTGTGAAATACTTTTCACTTAACAAGGAGACCGGTTGTTAATGGTCTATCTTAATTGTGACCTTGAGGTCAATGATGCAGTCGGAAAATTTCTCACAAGCCCTTATGACTGAAAGAGCATTTGTCTCTGGGTGAGTCGACTTCAATGGGGCAAGAACGGAGTTGTGCTGGGTAAACTGAAACGTGAGATTGGTGAGCAAAATTGTAGCTGAACAATGGGCTACCTTTAAAAAAAATGTTTTGGGCACAGTTGGCGGCACATTTAGCACTGCTGCCTCACTATTTATATGCCTATAGAAGACCCAGGTTCAATTCTGGCCTCAGGTCACTGTCTATGTGGAGTTTGCACGTTCTCCCCATGTCTGCGTGCGTTTCCTCCGAGTGCTCCGGTTTCCTCCCACAGTCCAAAGATGTGCTGGTTAGGTAGTTTGGCCATACTAAATTGTCCCTTAGTATCCCAAGATGTATAGGTTAGGGGGATTAGCATGGTAAATATGTGGGGTTATGGGGATAGTGGCTGGGTGGGATTATTGTCAGTGTAAGTTCAATGGGCTGAATGGCCTCCTTCTGCACTGTAGAGATCCTATGATTTTATGAAAAAAGAGACCAAAATTCAGATGAAGAAGATAAAGTGTGCTTATGACAGCTGACAGCTAGAAAATGCAATGGAGAACCAAGAGGAATACAGAAGGGTCAGAGGGTAGGTGAAAAGCATATTAGTGAAGCAAAGGAATTATAAGAAAAGACTGTTGGCCAACATAAAGAGAAATCCCAAAGTCTTCTATAGGCATATAAATAGTAAAAGGGTGGTAAAAGAAGGAGTAGGGTCAATAGGAACCTATAAGCAAATTTACCCATGGAAGCAGGAAGCATGGCTGAGGTATTAGATGAATATTTTGCATCCACCTTTACCAAGGAGGTAGATTCTATCCAGGCCAAATTGACAGAGGAAGAAACTCAACAATGGTGCCCAACAAGGCTGTATCCTCAGTCCCTTACTATACTCCTCATACACCAATGACTGTGTGGCCAAATTCCTCTCCAACTCAATTTTCAAGTTTGCTGATGACACGACCGTAGTGAGTTGGATCTCAAACAATGATGAAATGGAGCACAGGAAAGAGATTGAGAAACTGGTGCAATGACAATAATCTCTCCCTCAATGCACCTAACCAGCACATCTTTTGGGCTGTGGGAGGAAACCCAGAGCACCCAGGAGAAACCCACACAGACGAGGGGAGAATGTGTGAACTCTGCACAGTGATACGAACTGGGAATCGAACCCAGGTTCCTGGCGCTGTGAGGCAGCAATGCTAACCACTGTACCACCATAATATTATGTACAGTTCTGGGTGCCACACTATAAGAAGGATGTGAACGTGTTGGAGAGCATGCAGAAGAGATTAACAAGAATGGCTCCAGTTAGAGAAACTTCAGTTATAAGAATATATTGGAGAGATTGAGACTGTCCCCGTTGGAGAGGAGAAAGCTAAGAGGAGATTTGATAGAGGTGTTTAAAATCATGTGGGGGCTGGAAGAGTAGATAAGGAGACACTGTTGCCACTGGTAAAAGGATTGAGAATGAAAAGGCACAGATTCACATCCTCTTCTCCATCTCCCCTGTTGTTTTGCACATCCAGAAGCACTGTCACTGTTACTCCTGTAACTGCTGCAGCTTTTGTCATGACATGTCATAATATGTTGCTGTCCCTGTCAGGGTGCAACAATACTCTGACCAATCCAGAAATTCACCACAGCATATTCAAAAATAATCCAGAGTACTTTGTCATGCCCAGTACAAGCATGAAAATATCACATATCATAGCTGTATTTTTTTCTAATGGACACAACAGTTTCTAAAATAGCATAACATGTGACTTTGGCAATATCAACTCAAGACCTGAAACCTCAACCTAATTAAAATATGAACAATCCCAGCCACTTGTGAAACTCCCAAGTCATTTTGTTAAGGATGAACTGTAAACAGGATTATGCCAGATTCATCTTCTTGCCTCACCATGGACAAGCAAGATGCCAAACTCAATGTGTGATGGATGAAATGAGCTTTATCAACCTTTCATTGTATTGTGATGGTCCCTCATCTCAAAACACTCAAAGCTTGAAAGGCCATAACACCTGATGTCCATCGATCCAACACACTATCTTATTTGCAAAGGATCTTTGGACTTCTATAGCTCACAGGGTTAAGGCAGCCATATTTGTTCCCGTTTCTGAAAGTTACAGAAGAGGCTGTTCAACTCAGCGGAACATCATGAGAGATTCCATCTGAAAAGCTATCGCACTAGCTGTAAGGCAATGCAGCCAAGGTAAAACAGCTATACTTTGCAAGAGGAAGAAGGAATCTCACCAACCTATTCCATCTTCAAGTTCAACTGAGAGCTGACCTCCTGGAAATTCAATTATAAGCAACTTCACAGCTTTCTGAGAATCCTCAGCTTTCAGCACATCTCCACTCCAGCTACAGCACCAGTTCAACTAAGTATTAGGATAACAAAAGTAGTTTTAAGGGATTTATATTTGTATTGGTAAATATTAGAACAAAGGTATAGTTGAAGTGTAACGTTTCTATGCTTGGAACGGTAAAACCTATAGTTACATTCATGCTGGACAAAGATGTTTGTATGTGTGGGGATTAGTTTTCAATTCCAACTGAGATTCTAATTTGCTTAGAGAGGGTTACAGTCTGAAGGGTAAATAGATGCTGGCCAAAGTGGCAGTGGTTACTTAGCAAATGGGGTCCTTGTAAAGTAGAAAATTTAGTTTTAACTGAATTTGTTGCAGTGCCAGAAGGACATAAGGGAGTGAACATCTCTAAATCTGCCAGGAGACGCTGAACAGGACAAAGCAGCTGCAAAGAGGCAGATTACCCGAAGGATGAGATTCAATCCAGACGCAGTATAAAAGTCCAGAAAAGTTTGGATTTAGCCTCAGCTGAAATGATTGTGATATAATTGGATTAATGTGTCAATGAAACAAACAAAAATTTGAGCTGGGTAGCAAGAGGTCACACTCAAATCGTGAAAGTCCAGGACATTGTGTAGTTCAGCCATCATGGGAGTGAATTGATAAAATTGAGCATAGCTTAAGTTTGAGGTTGT